>NC_091101.1:27090000-27130000 GCF_024713975.1 Paralichthys olivaceus
TTCACTCTGCTGTAAAGAGAACTGATATGAGGCCCCTCCCTCTTGGCGTGTTTTCCCATAATTCCTCTTGTCCACACCACAAAGCGTCCGCACCACAGCAGCCTGTGGTCCATCAGAGAGACGAGTACCGAACCGCCGCCGCCATTACGACAAATGGTGATTTCCTCGTGGGAGAGCTACCGCTTCCTCTGAACCTGAACACAGAGCTGTTTGTGTAGTTGTGTTTGTGCGTTCACATCGACGCTCTACACAAACAGATCCGTGTTGGCAGACACACAAGTTGTTAATTATGGTTTCTGTGCCAAGTGTACAATCACATGGTAATTAGAGTTGGAGCAGAGGATTGTGGGAGTGTATTGAATGATAATGAGTGTGTGGTCATCTTTATCATCATCATCTTCATCTTCATCATCTTCGTCATCGTCATCATCTTCATCTTCGTCATCATCTTCATCTTCACCATCATCATCATCATCATCATCACATCATCGTCATCATCACATCATCATGCTCATTACCCTCACCTTCATCATCATCATCGTCTTCATCTTCATCTTCATCATCACCATCTCAACTTTACGAGACTTCACAGTGAACATTTATCAAAGAACGACATTAAACAAACTAAAGTTTCCAAACATTAAATGTAAAAAGTATTTTCTACTTGTTGGAAACTGATTTGTACGATCTCTCCTGTGGGCCCTGAATGCAGCAGCAGGTCTTTTCCCATCATCACCTCTGTTCCAGCTGTGTCGGGAGCCTGGTGGTGGACTGTGGCAGGAGGTGGCAGGAGGTGGCAGGAGGTGGCGGCAGATGGTGAGTCGCCCCGGAGGAAACCAAACGGCCACTTGGTCTGCCACCCGCCCTGCTGAGAGGCGTGGGGTTTCCTGCACAGAGCATCAGGGGCGAGAATGATGTTAAGAGCGAACGTGGCGTCTGGTCGACATCCATGAGGTTCTAGTGTTAATGAGGGAGGGACGAGAGACACTGAGGTGAAGGGAGAGGGGAGCAGGTGAGGCTCAGGGGGGAGACATGGGGGAGGGAGGTGAGAGGATTAGAGAAGCTGATAAATAAGAAAACGACAGGAAGCAGAGAAGACAGCAAGATGAAGGAGGAGTTTATCACAGACGCTCTATTAATATATATACATATATATACATATATATACATATATATACATATATATATATATACATATATATATATATATATATATGTATATATATGTATATGTACATGAAGTTAAACTGCAGTAACCCTCTGACTTTACGACCTCGTGACGACCTTCACACATGTGATGTCATGTCTTTGTAACATGTGACAATCATGTGATTTGTTCAATCAAACCAGTTTCAGTCGATATGTTATTAATAGACTCGTGGCGGCGCTGTGACCTTTGACCTCGGACATCTTCTCAGTTCATCTTTGAGTCAAAGTGAAGATTTGAACCAAATCTCTCCTGGTGTTTCAGGATGAGACGGACAACGAGCAGGAACAACCAAGCTGCTGGAACTCAAATCAAACAATGAAGGTTTGAGATTTATCTGTTAAACACAGAAAAGATGCAGAGAAGAAGAAAGTAAGAGAACGAGAAGGAGTGAGGTGTTCCTCAGGGCTCCACACCGGGCTCCTGTCAGTTTCACATGAACAGAAACAGAAGAACAGAAACCAACCTCCATCGCTCCGTCCCTCCAGGAGCTTCACTCC
Organism: Paralichthys olivaceus; assembly: GCF_024713975.1. Taxonomy (NCBI): domain Eukaryota; kingdom Metazoa; phylum Chordata; class Actinopteri; order Pleuronectiformes; family Paralichthyidae; genus Paralichthys; species Paralichthys olivaceus. Next base: position 27,091,708 of record NC_091101.1, read on the forward strand.
ATCATCACCTCTCCCATCATGCATCACCTGACAGAACATTACAGATGCATTATGGGATCTGAGGGAGGAGAGTGAGGGGATGCAGAGCTTCATGAATAAAAAATAAAACACGAGACGACCAAACGGAGGTCGTCAGGAGACGAGGAGGGTCATCAATATTACATCACAGCGCCACATGGACGAGCAACTTTTCAATCTTTCCTTTGTTTCAGAGAAATTTAACAAAGTTTGATCAGAAAAAGTTTGCGAGTAGTTTATCCTCGCTCCACCTCTCCGGTCTCATCAGAAAACCACAGAAGAAGAAAACTGAGATCGTTTGTCGAAGGAACATTTCCCTCAAATTCTGTTTGACCTTCCGTCACTGAGCCGTTTGTGCTGCTCGTCATCGCAGCTTCACTTTCACACCCGTCGTCCCCCTGAGACGTCAGTGATCACGTGGTCGTCGCCGGGGGCGAGGCGGCGTCCAGGTCGGTGGGTGGAGTCGTCACGCTGCTAACAGGATGATGCTGAGCTCGTTTCGCTGTGACTCCGATATTTGACTTTGTGGCTGAAGATTAAAACAAATGGAGGAGACGCTGGACGCTGGTGAAACAGGAAGCTGTGACGGTGACTCCGCTCACTTCCTCTGTCACACGTGGTTTGAACTTTTATCACTTTGTATAATAACAAACAAACTAAAAGGATTTAACGCAGTGAAATAATCGTAACAATAATGAAACACGTCACTGGTGACCTCTGACCTCTGGTTCATCTTTAAATCATTCACGTTGAGCGACGACGTCCAGTTCAGAGAGAGTTCATCATCACTGTTGATCTGATGTTATATATTATATATACGATATTATATCAAATTAATATTTCACTGTGTAGAACAACGTTTCTCTGTTTCACATTTATTCTAACTATATATTTATATAGATAAATATATGTATATATATAGATAAATAAATATATATATATATATATATACTGTATATATATATATATATATATATACAGTATATATATATATAGATAAATATATATATATATATATATATATATATATACTGTATATATATATATATAGATAAATATATAGTAACAATGAGGATGAACCTGTAACTTTAGCTGAATTTAACGTGTCGTATGAATTTAAAGTCAGAGACAAGGATCATTAAATAAGTGAAGATTATTTCTGTAAAATTTTTCTTTGCTTTCAGATTCCAGCAGAACGTGAAAATCCAAAATATCAGTGAGAGATTAAAGTGAAATAAACGACATTAAACTGCTCGTCGGTCGCTGACATTTCCAGGTTCTGATAAAACAGCAACAACAGACGAGTCGTGGACGACGGCAGATTTATTATCGTCCAAAGTTTTTACAGTGAAAGATAAAAACACGCTAAGGTCATGTTTTATTTATTTGTTCCATCACCATCATAATTAGCAATTTAAATGACAGCGCTACATTCAGAAGAACTATTACGCTGAATCTGTCCGCTGGGAGCCATCAGGCTGCAGATAACCCTGCACAGGGGCCCAACCTGAGGTCTGCGGCCCCACAGGAGGACGCGGAACATGTGGTTGTGTCTGCAGGTTTGAGATGTTTTTATCATCCAAGTGTTTCTGTTTCCTGTGACATCACAGAGATCTGCAGCTGTGACACACAGGACGTTCAGGACGTTCAGGACGTTCAGGACGTTCAGGACGTTCAGGACGTTCAGTTCAGGACGTTCGGGACGTTCAGGACATTCAGGACGTTCAGGACGTTCAGTTCAGGACGTTCAGGACGTTCAGGACGTTCAGGACATTCAGGACGTTCAGGACGTTCGGGACGTTCAGGACATTCAGGACGTTCAGGACGTTCGGGACGTTCAGGACGTTCGGGACGTTCAGGACATTCAGGACGTTCAGGACGTTCAGGACGTTCAGGACGTTCAGTTCAGGACGTTCAGGACGTTCAGGACGTTCAGTTCAGGACGTTCAGGACGTTCAGGACGTTCAGGACGTTCAGTTCAGGACGTTCAGGACGTTCAGGACGTTCAGTTCAGGACGTTCGGGACGTTCGGGACGTTCAGGACATTCAGGACGTTCAGGACGTTCGGGACGTTCAGGACGTTCAGTTCAGGACGTTCAGGACGTTCAGGACGTTCAGGACGTTCAGTTCAGGACGTTCAGGACGTTCAGGACGTTCAGTTCAGGACGTTCGGGACGTTCGGGACGTTCAGGACATTCAGGACGTTCAGGACGTTCGGGACGTTCAGGACGTTCAGGACGTTCAGGACGTTCAGGACGTTCAGGACGTTCAGGACGTTCAGTTCAGGACGTTCAGGACGTTCAGGACGTTCAGGAGCAGCGTGGGACAATCACGTATGAACCTGACACAGAAAAAAGTCATTATTTAAGATTTGATGATGAATGAACTTAGTTCTCACTGGATGAATGAGCGTGTTTCTGTGAATCTTGTGTTTGAAACACGTCTGTCCACACGCAGCACTGAAACTTTCTAGATTTGAGGTTAAACCCTCATGACAAACACATGTAACTGTTTTAAATTTACACTTTACACAAGAACTAACGGATCGAATCATCGATGTCAATATGAACATGAACTTTTCTTAATTGGTTAAAACAATTATCAAGTTAACGTTTCAAGTTAAACGTGTTCTCTCCGTGTTTGGTCTCCACCTCCTCCTGATACACATGACACACAAGAACCAATCAGGAAGAGAAGAAGAAACGACAGAAGACAGAGAAGACGACAGATGTGACAACAGCTCGGTGGAGTGTGCGTGTTCTTCATCGTGGATTCTCACCACATGTCAAGAACACGTGAAGGTTCAGAAAACACTTCAGCTTCCATGAACATGAATCTACTTTCACTTTAATGTCACTTAACTGAGTTTGAGTCAGAAGCTCGTTAACAAACAAACTGACTGAGGCTCCGACTAAACACCGAGTTAAACTTTAAACACTGAGAGGAGGGAAGTGGAGCAGAAACCAGGAGGAGGAGGAGGAGGAGCAGGGGGGGGAGGAGAGAGGAGGGAAGTGGAGCAGAAACCAGGAGGAGGAGGAGGAGCAGGGGGGGGAGGAGAGGAGGGAAGTGGAGCAGAAACCAGGAGGAGGAGCAGGGGGGGGGGGGGGGGGGGGGGGGAGGAGAGAGGAGGGAAGTGGAGCAGAAACCAGGAGGAGGAGCAGGGGGGGGGGAGAGGAGGGAAGTGGAGCAGAAACCAGGAGGAGGAGGAGGAGGGGGGGGGGGAGGAGAGGAGGGAAGTGGAGCAGAAACCAGGAGGAGGAGGAGGAGGGGGGGGGGAGGAGAGGAGGGAAGTGGAGCAGAAACCAGGAGGAGGAGCGGGGGGGGGGGAGGAGAGGAGGGAAGTGGAGCAGAAACCAGGAGGAGGAGGAGGAGCAGGGGGGGGGGAGAGGAGGGAAGTGGAGCAGAAACCAGGAGGAGGAGCGGGGGGGGGGGGGGGGGGGGGGGAGGAGAGAGGAGGGAAGTGGAGCAGAAACCAGGAGGAGGAGCAGGGGGGGGGGGGAGAGGAGGGAAGTGGAGCAGAAACCAGGAGGAGGAGCAGGGGGGGGGGGGAGAGGAGGGAAGTGGAGCAGAAACCAGGAGGAGGAGGAGGAGCAGGGGGGGGAGGAGAGAGGAGGGAAGTGGAGCAGAAACCAGGAGGAAGAGCGGGGGGGGGGAGGAGAGAGGAGGGAAGTGGAGCAGAAACCAGGAGGAGGAGGAGCAGGGGGGGGAGGAGAGGAGGGAAGTGGAGCAGAAACCAGGAGGAGGAGGAGGAGCAGGGGGGGGGAGGAGAGGAGGGAAGTGGAGCAGAAACCAGGAGGAGGAGGAGGAGCAGGGGGGGGAGGAGAGAGGAGGGAAGTGGAGCAGAAACCAGGAGGAGGAGGAGGAGCGGGGGGGGGAGGAGAGGAGGGAAGTGGAGCAGAAACCAGGAGGAGGAGGAGGAGCAGGGGGGGGGGAGAGGAGCAGAAACCAGGAGGAGGAGGAGGAGCAAAAAAGTGTGTTTTCTGAATAAAGTGTGATTTCCTCAGAAACCTGCAGAAGAAGAGATTCAGTAGAATCTTAATTGTCCCCTCAGGACGACTGATGGAGACTCGTCAGCTGATTAAAGACCAAACTTCTTTTCATCACCTGATGGACGAGTGTGTGAAACGTTATCAGACGAATGTGAAGGTTTGTCCCAACATCGTCCGTCCGTCCTCTCGTCTTCTCAGAGTCACTCAACACAAATGTGCAGAATCTGTTAATCACCAAACAAAAGCTCATATAAAACATAACATTTGGATTTTCTACTTTTCAAAGATGAATAAAAGAAAATAGAACGTCACAGAATCATCAGGAAGAAACTGCTCACGTGATATTTAATAATCTAATAAAATGTGGAACAACAAACAGGTTCTGCGAGGACAACATGAAAACAACAGATCATCTGGAATCTATTCAAAGAAAACAAACTGAGTTCTGTTTTTAAAACTTGTTGAACGTGAAGTTTGAGTGAGAAGAAGTTTGAGTGAGAAGGCGTTTGAGTGAGAAGGCGTTTGAGTGAGAAGAAGTTTGAGTTTGAAGAAGTTTGAGTGAGAAGAAGTTTGAGTGAGAAGAAGTTTGAGTGAGAAGAAGTTTGAGTTTGAAGAAGTTTGAGTGAGAAGAAGTTTGAGTTTGAAGAAGTTTGAGTTTGAAGACGTTTGAGTGAGAAGAAGTTTGAGTTTGAAGAAGTTTGAGTGAGAAGAAGTTTGAGTGTGAAGACGTTTGAGTTTGAAGACGTTTGAGTGAGAAGAAGTTTGAGTGAGAAGACGTTTGAGTGAGAAGGCGTTTGAGTGAGAAGAAGTTTGAGTTTGAAGAAGTTTGAGTGAGAAGAAGTTTGAGTGAGAAGAAGTTTGAGTGAGAAGAAGTTTGAGTTTGAAGAAGTTTGAGTGAGAAGAAGTTTGAGTGTGAAGACGTTTGAGTTTGAAGACGTTTGAGTGAGAAGAAGTTTGAGTGAGAAGACGTTTGAGTGAGAAGACGTTTGAGTTTGAAGAAGTTTGAGTGAGAAGAAGTTTGAGTGAGAAGAAGTTTGAGTGAGAAGACGTTTGAGTTTGAAGAAGTTTGAGTGAGAAGAAGTTTGAGTGAGAAGAAGTTTGAGTTTGAAGAAGTTTGAGTGAGAAGACGTTTGAGTGAGAAGACGTTTGAGTCAGAAGAAGTTTGAGTTTGAAGACGTTTGAGTGAGAAGACGTTTGAGTGAGAAGAAGTTTGAGTGAGAAGAAGTTTGAGTGAGAAGACGTTTGAGTTTGAAGAAGTTTGAGTGAGAAGAAGTTTGAGTGAGAAGAAGTTTGAGTTTGAAGAAGTTTGAGTGAGAAGACGTTTGAGTGAGAAGACGTTTGAGTCAGAAGAAGTTTGAGTTTGAAGACGTTTGAGTGAGAAGAAGTTTGAGTGAGAAGACGTTTGAGTGAGAAGACGTTTGAGTGAGAAGAAGTTTGAGTGAGAAGAAGTTTGAGTGAGAAGACGTTTGAGTGAGAAGAAGTTTGAGTGAGAAGAAGTTTGAGTTTGAAGACGTTTGAGTGAGAAGAAGTTTGAGTGAGAAGAAGTTTGAGTGAGAAGAAGTTTGAGTTTGAAGACGTTTGAGTGAGAAGAAGTTTGAGTGAGAAGACGTTTGAGTTTGAAGACGTTTGAGTGAGAAGAAGTTTGAGTTTGAAGAAGTTTGAGTGAGAAGAAGTTTGAGTTTGAAGAAGTTTGAGTTTGAAGACGTTTGAGTGAGAAGAAGTTTGAGTTTGAAGAAGTTTGAGTTTGAAGAAGTTTGAGTTTGAAGAAGTTTGAGTTTGAAGACGTTTGAGTGAGAAGAAGTTTGAGTTTGAAGAAGTTTGAGTGAGAAGAAGTTTGAGTGAGAAGAAGTTTGAGTGAGAAGACGTTTGAGTTTGAAGAAGTTTGAGTGAGAAGAAGTTTGAGTGAGAAGAAGTTTGAGTTTGAAGAAGTTTGAGTGAGAAGACGTTTGAGTGAGAAGACGTTTGAGTCAGAAGAAGTTTGAGTTTGAAGACGTTTGAGTGAGAAGACGTTTGAGTGAGAAGAAGTTTGAGTGAGAAGAAGTTTGAGTGAGAAGACGTTTGAGTTTGAAGAAGTTTGAGTGAGAAGAAGTTTGAGTGAGAAGAAGTTTGAGTTTGAAGAAGTTTGAGTGAGAAGACGTTTGAGTGAGAAGACGTTTGAGTCAGAAGAAGTTTGAGTTTGAAGACGTTTGAGTGAGAAGAAGTTTGAGTGAGAAGACGTTTGAGTGAGAAGACGTTTGAGTGAGAAGAAGTTTGAGTGAGAAGAAGTTTGAGTGAGAAGACGTTTGAGTGAGAAGAAGTTTGAGTGAGAAGAAGTTTGAGTTTGAAGACGTTTGAGTGAGAAGAAGTTTGAGTGAGAAGAAGTTTGAGTGAGAAGAAGTTTGAGTTTGAAGACGTTTGAGTGAGAAGAAGTTTGAGTGAGAAGACGTTTGAGTTTGAAGACGTTTGAGTGAGAAGAAGTTTGAGTTTGAAGAAGTTTGAGTGAGAAGAAGTTTGAGTTTGAAGAAGTTTGAGTTTGAAGACGTTTGAGTGAGAAGAAGTTTGAGTTTGAAGAAGTTTGAGTTTGAAGAAGTTTGAGTTTGAAGACGTTTGAGTGAGAAGAAGTTTGAGTTTGAAGACGTTTGAGTTTGAAGAAGTTTGAGTTTGAAGAAGTTTGAGTGAGAAGAAGTTTGAGTTTGAAGAAGTTTGAGTTTGAAGAAGTTTGAGTTTGAAGACGTTTGAGTTTGAAGACGTTTGAGTGAGAAGAAGTTTGAGTTTGAAGAAGTTTGAGTTTGAAGACGTTTGAGTGAGAAGAAGTTTGAGTTTGAAGAAGTTTGAGTTTGAAGAAGTTTGAGTTTGAAGACGTTTGAGTTTGAAGACGTTCACATCAGTTCAGTGTCAAACGTTAATTCATCGACACTTTGATCAAGTGTTCGTCCACCATCTTTCTTTTAAGAGGCTCCGCTGCAGAATCTCAGTTTCATTAAACACATGAAGAACCGGTGAGTTCAACATGCTAATGTTTCTGTTTGTCTGAGCAACACGTGTGTTTACTGATCATGTATGTTAGAAGTTCACATGTTTTCATTCTGTATTTAAACAAACAGGTTTAAAATGTTCAGACTCATGTTACAGCTGACATGACCAACACGTCATTTCTACATGTGTGTCCTCATGTTCTATATGTTCCACATGTTCTATATGTTCTATAAGTTTTATATGTTCCTCGTTTTCTATATGTTCTATATGTTCCACATGTTCTATATGTTCCACATGTTCTATATGTTCCACATGTTCTATATGTTCTATAAGTTTTATATGTTCCTCGTTTTCTATATGTTCTATATGTTCCACATGTTCTATATGTTCCACATGTTCCACATAATCCACATGTTCTATATGTTCTATATGTTCCACATGTTCCACATGTTCTATATGGTCCACATAATCCACATGTTCTATATGTTCTATATGTTCCACATGTTCCACATGTTCTATATGTTCCACATGTTCTATATGTTCTATATGTTTTATATGTTCCTCATGTTCTATATGTTCCACATGTTCTATATGTTCTATATGTTCCTCGTTTTCTATATGTTCTATATGTTCCACATGTTCCACATAATCCACATGTTCCACATAATCCACATGTTCTATATGTTCTATATGTTCCACATGTTCCACATGTTCTATATGTTCCACATGTTCTATATGTTCTATATGTTTTATATGTTCCTCATGTTCTATATGTTCCACATGTTCTATATGTTCCACATGTTATATATGTTCTATATGTTCCACATGCTCTATATGTTCCACATGTTCTTTATGTTCCACATGTTCTTTATGTTCCACATGTTCTATATGTTCCACATGTTCTATATGTTCCACATTTTCTATATGTTCCACATGTTCCACATGTTCTATATGTTCTATATGTTCCACATGTTCTTTATGTTCCACATGTTATATATGTTCTATATGTTCCACATGTTCTTTATGTTCCACATGTTATATATGTTCTATATGTTCCACATGCTCTATATGTTCCACATGTTCTTTATGTTCCACATGTTCTTTATGTTCCACATGTTCTATATGTTCCACATGGTCTATATGTTCCACATGTTCTTTATGTGCCACATGTTCTATATGTTCCACATGCTCTATATGTTCCACATGTTATACATGTTCTATATGTTCCACATGTTCTTTATTTTCCACATGCTCTATATGTTCCACATGTTCTTTATGTTCCACATGTTCTTTCTGTTCTACATGTTATTTATGTTCCACATGTTCTTTATGTTCCACATGTTCTATATGTTCCACATGTTCTTTATGCTCCACATGTTCTATATGTTCAAAATGTTCAAACAATCACACAAACTGGATTCAATAATTCTGTTTCACTGTTTTTCTACATCTTATTTCTAATGTGTGATCCCCTTACTATTTCTAATAATAACAATAATAAAAAAATGTATATGTTATATATATATATATATATATTCATTCATATTATATTTTTTGTGTTTTGTACCTTCATGTATTTATGACTATATAAATTCATTAAACTCTATTTCTATTTTCCTGTTTGCTGATAATTTCTTGATACTTGGACTAATAGATATTTTTCATACATTTATTTTATTTAGTTCTACAGATTAATTTCCTTTTATCTCTTTGGTTTATATCATATTTACGTCATCTAATTAATTAATTGTTGTGTTTTATTTCTGTAATTTATTTAACTTGTATTTATTGTTTTTATATTTGTAAAATATTTCTGCTGTTTATTATTATTACATGTTTTATTACTCCATGATTTTCCAGCTTGTTCTAATTGAACTGGTTCTGTAACGTTTCTATTTGTAGAGTGTTGATATTTTATTACCGACGGATGGAAACTCGCTTTTATTGAAATAAAAAAGAATTTTCTCTGCTTCTTAAATCAAACAGAAACAGTTTTAAATAAATCTTCCAATTATTTATTTGCAGAACGCGATGAATGTGTAAATAAGATATTTTACAGAGATCATCAGATATATTTGTTATTTTAGTTCCGACAGATGAACTGAAGCGTGTCTGTTTAACGTGTGGTCTGCAGCGCCACCTGCTGGACTCTGGATTCATATAAAACACTGTTTCAACAACAGTTTTATTATCATAGAAACTTCCATCTGTAATCTGCTCTATTCTACAGTTTGTTCATTAGAAGAAGAAGAAGAAGAATGAGAAGAAGAAGAATACTTTATATTGAAAGCTCTTGAACAGATAGTAAATGGACCCTGTAGTTAATCATTTTAGTTTGCTATAGTTATAAATGAACACAGTTTCATTCTCTGGTTTTATCACACTAAACATTAAATATTATTTATATGTTTTTTCTCAATGTCATTTTTTTTTTTCTTTTCTAAATGGTTTTCGTTTAGCTACAAGTTCTAAATATTCATGATATAATGTGACACGTTATAATGTGTTAATATTCTACAGGCAAACAAAGTGAAGTTGGGTTATGTTATACTGAGTCACTTGTCTTTAGAAACAGTCCTACAGCGCCACCTCGTGTTTCAAAATAACATGAGAAATTAAATTCTTGGTTCAAATCTTTTTAAATAAAATTAATTAGGATTTATATGAATATATTATAAATGTATGTAACAGACTCGAGCTTCTGATTTGACCATTATAAGATTCTGATTCAAGAGTCCAAGAGAAAGTTTGTAATTTCAGAGATGATGAATATCATGAATTAAAATCCATCTGTCAATCATCTCCACTGCTGATGAAGATCTGCCTATCACAGCTGATCTTCATCAGCATCCTCTTATAATCATATATGTGTATGTCTATATCTAAATATAGATATATACATATATAATTTAAATATCAAATCAATCAAAACTGTATTGTACAGCACCTTTCACACGAATCATATTTAGAAACATATTGATTCTGATGACCTTTAACCTTGTTTGACTGATGAACTCATTTTTTAAATTCTTATTATTAGTTTTATTCTGCAGGGTGTTGTGCCACTCCTGGCCACTGGGTGGCGGTACGGCAGCAAGTGTTTGCTGATCCAACAGAAGAAGACGCAGAAGATGTCTTCCTCTTGACTTTTTATTTTTCGCTTCGTTAAAAAATCGTTTTTTGTCTCGTGAACGTTTTTGTTTTGGTCGTGTCGCTTGTGTGACGTCAGTCTTTGCTTTGAGGTGAGTCCGCTGCTAATGACGTGTCTCTGTCCGCCGCTAGCCGCCTGCTAGCTGCTAGCTCGCTAAGCTAACGCGGTGAAGTCAGTTGTTTTCAGTCTTTGATCTGTTTGATCAGGTTCGTTTGATCGACGAGTCTCATGATTAATCGATGATTGAATCAGAATCGATCGACGCGTTGGATGAATCAGCTGAAATCCTTTAATTATAGTTTTTAAAAGAGAAACACTATTGATCATTAAGATTTAATTCTGCTGCATCATATTAATAAAAACTGCTGTGAATTGATGTTGATGGAAATAATTGTTATTTTTCTCTGAGTCTTAATGATGAAATAGTTGAAACAGTGGGAACGAATTGAACTTGTGTCTCTGCTGCTGTTCAGTTTTTCTCTTCATGGAAACAACTCTTCATTCTTTTCCGATGAACCTGAGTCGTCTCATCTTTCGTAGAGAATCACAGGAAATATTTTCCTCTGGACAAACCGTCCTCAGCCTCCTGTGTCTCTGAGCCTTTTCCATCTCCTCCTCCCTGACACCTTCTGTCTGCAGGAAACACTCAGCTTCGTCCATCATGTCTCACAAGTACAGACCGCCTGACTCTGACCTCAGACCTGATCCTGCTCCGTACTCTTCAGATCGCCGTCACACATCGCTGGACCGAGACAATTACAGGCCTCCGCAGGCGTCTTTCTCTCCATCCTACCCGTCCTCTTCCTCCTCCAGAGGCTCGGCTCAGTGGTCGCAGGAAGGTGCTCTCAGCATCCTGAGCAGCTGTGGTCTGGAGCCCAGCGACCTGTCTCTGCTGGCCGAGCTGCCAGAGGACGTCCTGACCGTGGAGTCCCTGCCTCATGTCCTCAATCAGCTCAAAGGAAAGAGAGGGACTGTCAAACCTTTCTCCACCAACGCTCCTTCCTTCTCCTCTTCCTCCTCTCATCCTCCCAGCTCCACACAACGATCTGCCGTCAGCTCCTCCTCCAGAGACTGGGACCAGCTCTGCAGTCAACCAGTCCAGTACCCGCTGGGTCAGGTAACGTCCCGTCCTCTTCCATCTGAGAAGGTTCATGACCACTGGGGCAATCCCACAACCAGCAGCTCGGTCAGAGCAGACCCACTGTCGTTCTCGTCTTCGTCGTCCAGCTACATGGTGGACTTTCACCACAGACCGGGACCCTCTGATTATGGTAAGACAGGCAGAGCCTCTTGCTCAGTGTCCTCACGGGATCCGCCCTCTGTCAGGTCAGCAGCACGAGACGACAGGACTTGTCCTTCCCGTCTCTCTGAGTCAGGATCGGCTGGTTACAGGTCAGCTCCTCCCCCTGAAGAGCACCAACTTAAAGCTCAGGGGAGACGCCCCGAGTCTGAAACCTCTTCCATCAGGAGCAGCCGGCTCGCTGGAGCCACCTCCATGCCTACCAAGAAAGAAGCCCTGGACTTCCATGGGAGGCTGCCAGAGGTGTTCCCCTACTCGTGCTCTCTGTGTGATATCACTGTGCTGTCAGAGAGGGTAAGTGCTCCTGTCCTCCTCCTCCACTCTCTCAGTATGGGGGCTGGGGGGTGGGGGGGGCGTTGGAGTGGAAGCTGTGATGTAGAAACTCAGTCGAGTGACAGATCTGTCTCTTCTTCTGTTTCAGGTGTGGACTAAACACATCAACGGCACTTATCATGCAGACGGTCAGCTCAGCCTGCTGCAGCAGTCAGTACAAATATAATATTATATATATATTATATATGTGTGTGTGTAATATAATACCTGCTTCCTCTGTGGCACAACCAAAGACAATGATTTCATGTTCCCTCAGGTTTCCTAAGTGGGACTGTCGAATGGAGACGCTCAGCAGGTCCGTGTTCCTCTGTTGTGTGTTTTCTTTTAAATGACGTCATGTGACTTCAGCCAGCTGAGCTCAGAGCTATCAGGTGACCTGCTGGACCAGTGACATCATCTGACAAAGCAGTTGTTACTGGTTCAGGGTGTCAAAGATAGTTTGAGAGACAAGATGTTCCACTCTGTAACATCACTGAGTGTCTCTGTCAGATACACACACTGTTTCATCTACATTTAATCATCATCATCATCATCATCATCATCACACACATGGTTTACTGAACAACATCCCAAATAAAATCTGTCATTTCAGGGCTGACAACCAATCAGAGAAGAGTAAGAATGAAGAAAAGCCCACCCGACCGCCTCCGTCAGCCAATGAGAGCCAAAGTAAATGATGTTTTAGTGTCTCTAGTGTTGTTCACAGTGTCGTGATCGTTCTCAGTGCATCAACATGTGTTTTTATCTCTGTTTAAAGAGTCTCAGTCGAATAAACAGTCGAGGAAGAAGGTGAGTGGAATCATGTTTGTATGTTAGTCAAGTTTGATTCAGCTGCTTCATTAAAAACTGCCCAATAAATGAAAACTGTTCCTCCTCAGACGTCGGACAAGAGTAAAGTGGTGTGTGTGAAGTTTCCAGCTCAGTCTGTGGATGAGACGTATCTGAGGAAACTAACTGAACCGTTTGGAAAGATCCTCAAGATCCTCATGTTTCCGTCTTTAGTGAGTCCAAGTGTTCATTTCACATTCAGCTGAACATTTATTTGTTGGTTACTGCTGTGAATTGTTTTCATTATTCGTCTCTCAGATTTTTTAATTTTCCTTTCTTACACCCTGCAGGCGTTTGTGGAGCTGGGCTCCATCGATCAGGCGAAGGATTTGGTGAAATTCCACATCAACTGTCCTCCAACTGTGAATGGAGAGCAGATGGAGTTCAGCATCTCCAACACCTTCAGCTTCCTTCAGGTACAGACTCATCACAGGGTCTGAATAATAACCTGCAGACACTCAGGGTTCAGTTGGGGAGATGATCTGATCAGACGTGTGAAGACAGAAACTTTGAAAGAAAGAGTCAAGTCTTTTTCAAGTAACTAAAAGGTTCCTGCTCCTTTTTTTTATGAGCTGAGTTAAAAAGAAAAACCTACATTTAGACCCTGGTCCCTGAGGTGGAATCTCACTTTGTTTTCTGTCCAATTCTTATGAAAGCGATATCATATAAAGAATGTCTCCGGGGAATTTCTTCAAATTTGGTGCAAATATTTATTTGGACTCAAAGATGAACTGATTTGATTTTGGTGCCTGGAGGTCAAAGGTCAAGGTTGCAGTGACCTCACAAAGTATATTTTTTGCTATCTCTCGAGCACATTCAAGTGAAAACATCGTGTGCCTTTTTCTGCAGAGTTCTCGCGTCGTTAGCTTCACTCCAGCTCCAACAGGAGAAGACGGCCGATCCGATCTGATCAGCATCGTCAAACGCTTCGGCCAGCCGCTCTACACTCTGTTCCTGCCGTCTATGGTGAGATCACATCCTGACTCTGCTCTGTCTGACTGTGATCATCAGAGTTTACGTTCATCATCTCAGTCCAGTTACAGAGGAAGTTAGAGTCGAAGTCAGCTGTAAATTCTTCAACCAATGAGTGTTATGGAAAAGACAGTCAGTTGGGAGTAGTCGTGGAAATGTCTCAGTGTTTGAGATGTTAGTTGAAGATGGAGGGAATTTAAAGATGCCATGTTGCTGAAAATCTTTCAATGTGTAAAACTTTCCAGAAAAAGTTAAAGTTTCCTCCAGGACAGAATGAAACACTTGCTGTTTTTATCTTCCAGGTGTTTGTGGAGATGAAAAATGTTCCTGACGCTCAGAAGCTGGTCGATTATTATTCTGCCAAAACTCTGAGGATCAACAGTGACCTCATCAAAGTTTCCCTCTCTGGAGAATACAGGAGCTTGATGTGAGTACGAGCAGCGCAATGACTCACCAGCTGACTCTCATCCACCAATCAGGGCTCGACTGCGACGGTGATCCTGTTTCTCTTCTTCAGGCGAGTTGCTTCTGCCACGAGGTACGAGGAGGAAACGCCTTCGACCAAGACAGCGAGCAGTCGGAGCCAAGAGCAGGAGGACAAGACGGAAAGCAAGAGGAAAAGACCTAGATCCAGAGAAAGATCCAGAGAAAGATCCAGAGCAAAGAGGTCCAGGTCCAGTGATGATTCCAACAGGGAGAGGAAATCCAGATCCAGAGATCGTTCCAGATCCAGAGACAAATCTACAGAAAAGACATCCAGAGACGAGTCCAACAAGGAGAAGAAGTCCAGGTCTCGATCTAGATCCAGAGATAAACCCAGAGAGAAGAGATCCAGATCCAGAGAAAAGTCCTGCGGCAGGTCTTCTGGGGAGAAGGGATCCAGAGAAAAGACGATGGAACCAGAAAAAAGTGAGAAACTGGGTAAGAGACTGAGAAATACATCATATAATTGTGTGTGTGGTGTCAGGACATTTCTGGGTTACATAACAGGTGGAGACCGCCACACATGAAACAGCTGCTTTCAGTTGAATTCTATGTGATGTTTTTACATGAATTTAAACCAATCTTTTTATATTGAAGCTGAATTGTCATTTTTCGTATTTATAGAATCAATCACATTAGATCTCAGTGAAACTTTGAATAATCAATAAGTGTTTGTTTCAGCTTCAGAAACAAGACGAGCAGATCAGAAGCTGTTTGTACTCTTCAGTTAAAACTAAATCAATAATTCAACACTCAGTATTTACATCTATATATATTCGATATCTATCAGTTGACAGATTATAACAATAAAGTGCAGGATAAGGCTGAAGTTTGAACTAATCTGATTCGACACACATTTAGTTTAAATATCTTCTAACAACCTGCAGCTCAAATTAATGTTTGAGTTCTGAATAAAAAGTGAAAAGCCCTCGTGCAGGATTTTTGTTGATGAAACTGATCGGCGTCCATTCACAGACTCTGACTCCAAACCTGAACCTGCAGAGAACAGACAGAGTGAAGAAGAAGAAGAGGAAGAGTGAGTCTCATTTCTACTGAATGTTAGACAGGTCAGTGAACACCTCACTCACAATACAGCGTAAACATGTCAAACCTGTGACCTGCAGGTCATCTGCAGAGGACAGCGACATCGAGGGGATGGAGGTGATCGGAGAGGATGGAGAGAATGTGGACGATGAAGAGGAGGAAGATGAGGAAGATGACAGTCCAGCAGAGAGAAGTGACTCGATACGAGAAGGTACAAATAAAAACAGACTGAAATGAAACAAAAGAGAAAAAGTTAAGAGATGATGTTTGTTTTCAGAAAAGGAAAATGTGTTGGAGGAAGAGGAAGAAGTGACGGTGGAAGAGGAGGAGGTGAAGAAAGTGACGGTGGAAGAGGAGGAGGTGAAGAAAGTGGAAGAGGAGGAGGTGAAGAAAGTGGAAGAGGTTCAGGTGAAGAAAGTGGAAGAGGAGGAGGTGAAGAAAGTGGAAGAGGAGGAGGTGAAGAAAGTGGAAGAGGAGGAGGTGAAGAAAGTGGAAGAGGTTCAGGTGAAGAAAGTGGAAGAGGAGGAGGTGAAGAAAGTGACGGTGGAAGAGGAGGAGGTGAAGAAAGTGACGGTGGAAGAGGAGGAGGTGAAGAAAGTGGAAGAGGAGGAGGTGAAGAAAGTGACGGTGGAAGAGGAGGAGGTGAAGAAAGTGACGGTGGAAGAGGAAGCCTCCACAAGAGAAAGGGAGGAGTCAGCTAAGACTAAGCTGGATGAAGAGGTAAAGTTAATACAGACGAGAACGTGTTTGTGTTCACTGAGACCAGTCTCATGGTCTTGTTCTCATGTTCTGTGTTGTTCTCATGTTCTGTGTTGTTCTCATGTTCTTGTCTTGTTCTCATGCTCTTGTCTTGTTCTCATGTTCTGTGTTGTTCTCATGTTCTGTGTTGTTCTCATGTTCTGTGTTGTTCTCATGTTCTTGTCTTGTTCTCATGTTCTTGTCTTGTTCTCATGTTCTGTGTTGTTCTCATGTTCTTGTCTCGTTCTCATGGTCTTGTTCTCATGTTCTGTGTTGTTCTCATGTTCTGTGTTGTTCTCATGTTCTTGTCTTGTTCTCATGTTCTTGTCTTGTTCTCATGTTCTGTGTTGTTCTCATGTTCTGTGTTGTTCTCATGTTCTTGTCTTGTTCTCATGTTCTTGTCTTGTTCTCATGTTCTGTGTTGTTCTCATGTTCTTGTCTCGTTCTCATGGTCTTGTTCTCATGTTCTGTGTTGTTCTCATGTTCTGTGTTGTTCTCATGTTCTTGTCTTGTTCTCATGTTCTGTGTTGTTTACATGTTCTAGTCTTGCTCTCATGTTCTTTTCTTGTTCTCATGTTCTGTGTTATTATCAAGTCCTGTATTGTTCTTATGTTCATGTCTTGTTCTCATGTTCTGTGTTGTTCTTGTGTTGTTCTTATGTTCTTGTGTTGTTCTCATGTTCTGTGTTGTTCTTGTGTTCTCATGTTCTTTTGTTGTTCTAATGTTCTGTGTTGTGCTTGTGTTGTTCTCATGTTCTGTGTTGTTCTTGTGTTCTGTGTTATTCTCCTGTTCTTGTGTTGTTCTCATGTTCTTGTCTCGTTCTCCTGTTGTCTCGTTCTCATGTTCTTGTCTTGTTCTTATGTTCTGTGTTGTTCTT
Source organism: Paralichthys olivaceus (assembly GCF_024713975.1). Lineage (NCBI taxonomy): Eukaryota > Metazoa > Chordata > Actinopteri > Pleuronectiformes > Paralichthyidae > Paralichthys > Paralichthys olivaceus. Next base: position 27,108,396 of record NC_091101.1, read on the forward strand.
GTGTTGTTCTCAAGTTCTTGTCTTGTTCTCATGTTCTGTGTTATTCTCACGTTCTTGTCTCGTTCTCCTGTTGTCTCGTTCTCATGTTCTGTGTTGTTCTTGTGTTGTTCTCATGTTCTTGTTTTGTTCTCATGTTCTGTGTTATTTACATGTTCTAGTCTTGCTCTCATGTTCTTTTCTTGTTCTCATGTTCTTGTGTTGTTCTCATGTTCTTGTCTTGTTCTCATGTTCTGTGTTGTTCTAGTCTTGCTCTCATGTTCTTTTCTTGTTCTCATGTTCTGTGTTATTCTCATGTTCTTGTCTTGTTCTCCTGTTCTTGTGTTGTTCTCATGTTCTGTATTGTTTTTGTGTTGTTCTCATGTTCTTGTCTCGTTCTCATGTTCTTGTCTCGTTCTCATGTTCTTGTTCTTATGTTCTTGTCTTGTTCTCATGTTCTGTGTTGTTCTTGTGTTGTTCTCATGTTCTTGTCTCGTTCTCATGTTCTTGTTCTTATGTTCTTGTCTTGTTCTCATGTTCTGTGTTGTTCTTATGTTGTTCTCATGTTCTGTCTTGTTCTCATGTTCTGTCTTGTTCTTGTCTTGTTCTCATGTTCTGTGTTGTTCTCATGTTCTGTCTTGTTCTCATGTTCTGTCTTGTTCTTGTCTTGTTCTCATGTTCTGTCTTGTTCTCATGTTCTGTCTTGTTCTTGTCTTGTTCTCATGTTCTGTGTTATTCTTATGTTGTTCTCATGTTCTGTCTTGTTCTCATGTTCTGTCTTGTTCTTGTCTTGTTCTCATGTTCTGTGTTGTTCTTATGTTCTGTCTTGTTCTTGTCTTGTTCTCATGTTCTGTGTTGTTCTCATGTTCTGTCTTGTTCTCATGTTCTGTCTTGTTCTTGTCTTGTTCTCATGTTCTGTCTTGTTCTCATGTTCTGTCTTGTTCTTGTCTTGTTCTCATGTTCTGTGTTGTTCTTATGTTGTTCTCATGTTCTGTGTTGTTCTCATGTTCTGTCTTGTTCTCATGTTCTGTGTTGTTCTTGTGTTGTTCTCATGTTCTATGTTGTTCTTATGTTGTTCTCATGTTCTGTGTTGTTCTCATGTTCTGTCTTGTTCTTGTCTTGTTCTCATGTTCTTGTCTTGTTCTCATGTTCTGTGTTGTTCTTGTGTTGTTCTCATGTTCTTGTCTTGTTCTCAAGTTCTTGTCTTGTTCTCATGTTCTGTGTTGTTCTTATGTTGTTCTCATGTTCTGTCTTGTTCTCATGTTCTGTCTTGTTCTTGTCTTGTTCTCATGTTCTTGTCTCGTTCTCATGTTCTTGTTCTCATGTTCTTGTCTCGTTCTCATGTTCTGTGTTGTTCTTGTCTTGTTCTCATGTTCTTGTCTCGTTCTCATGTTCTTGTTCTTATGTTCATGTCTTGTTCTCATGTTCTGTGTTGTTCTTATGTTGTTCTCATGTTCTCTCTGGTTCTCATGTTCTTGTTCTTATGTTCATGTCTTGTTCTCATGTTCTGTGTTGTTCTTATGTTGTTCTCATGTTCTTGTTCTTATGTTCATGTCTTGTTCTCATGTTCTGTATTGTTTTTGTGTTGTTCTCATGTTCTTGTCTCGTTCTCATGTTCTTGTTCTTATGTTCTTGTCTTGTTCTCATGTTCTGTGTTGTTCTTGTGTTGTTCTCATGTTCTGTCTTGTTCTTGTCTTGTTCTCATGTTCTGTGTTGTTCTTATGTTGTTCTCATGTTCTTGTTCTTATGTTCATGTCTTGTTCTCATGTTCTTGTGTTGTTGTTCAGGAGGGACCAGATTTCCCCGTGGACCTGGAGAACTGCATCACCCTGGATGAACTGGAAGAAGAAGAAGAAGAAGAAGAACAGTCCGATGACTCAGGTTCTGACAAATGATCTGGAGACAAAGTCGAGTTCTTGAACATGTTCCCTTTGACCTGTGGGACCTTGAATAACATGCCATGTGTTCTTGTTTTCAGCGGCTGCAGCTGAGCTCAAGGTTCGTCTCATCCTCAGTGAAACTATGTTGTTGCTCAGACTCGTCATGATGGTTTTTTCTGTTTTCAGTCTCCGACCACCAGAGTCATTTTCTTCAAAAAACTGCCGCTGCGTTTCTACACCGACGCCGGGTTTGTCCAACTGGTCAAAGGTGTTGGAACAGCGGTGCGCTACTTCCTGATCCGCCGACAGCAACAGGTTAGAGAACATATCTGAAACAATCAATTCTCAAACTTCAGTTTGATGAGACCTCAACATTTCTCGTTTTTATTTTTCAGGGTTTCATCGAGATGTCGACGTCTGCTGAAGCAGTGAAAGCAGCACAAGTTCTGAACCATAAAACCTTTCACGGATCCAGACTCTTCGTCAACATCTCCCACAAATACACCCGACTAGTGAACGGGTCAGAGTCTGCAGCCTCGTCACTGATCAGATTCACGAGATCCAGAAACATTTTTATACACGAATCATCAATCACTGATCCCCGTGACAGTTTTTACATTGTTCTCATTCTGGAATGTTCTTCACTCTGAATGTGATGAGTTACGTTACGTGCTCATTGACCCTGAATCTCTGTCCCTGCAGGTACGACGTTCAGTCAGACTCAGACATGGAGAAGAGTGAGAGTCGAAGCAGCAGGAGGAGAGACAGGATCAGTAAATCCAGAACCTCGGACAGAGACGAAGCCCGCAGGAAGTCTGAGAGCAGGAGAGAGTCGGGGCCGAGAAAGACTCCGGAGAGAGAGTCTGGACCGAGAAAAACTCCGGAGAGAGAGTCGGGGCCGAGAAAAACTCCGGAGAGAGAGTCGGGGCCGAGAAAAACTCCGGAGAGAGAGTCTGGACCGAGAAAAACTCCGGAGAGAGAGTCGGGGCCGAGAAAAACTCCGGAGAGAGAGTCTGGACCGAGAAAAACTCCGGAGAGAGAGTCGGGGCCGAGAAAAACTCCGGAGAGAGAGTCTGGACCGAGAAAAACTCCGGAGAGAGAGTCGGGGCCGAGAAAAACTCCGGAGAGAGAGTCGGGACCGAGAAAGACTCCGGAGAGAGAGTCTGGACCGAGAAAAACTCCGGAGAGAGAGTCGGGGCCGAGAAAAACTCCGGAGAGAGAGTCGGGACCCAGCAAGACTCCGGAGAGAGAGTCGGGACCCAGAAAGACTCCGGAGAGAGAGTCGGGACCCAGAAAGACTCCGGAGAGAGAGTCGGGACCCAGAAAGACTCCGGAGAGAGAGTCGGGACCCAGAAAGACTCCGGAGAGAGAGAGAGAGTCGGGACCCAGAAAGACTCCGGAAAGAGAGAGAGAGTCGGGACCCAGCAAGACTCCGGAGAGAGAGTTGTTGCCAAAGATGGGTCCAGAAGACAAGATGTTGAAAGGAAACGTCGGGAGTGAGAACAAATCTTTTCCTGATAAAAAACAGAAATCACAAAATGAAAAGGAGGCGACAGAGAAAGACGCTGCAGAAAAAGAGCCAGCGATGATTCCTGAGGACGCTTCAGGGACGAGTCCAGATCAACCACAAACTGAGCAGGTGACACTGAAGAGTCTTATCTTCTTGATGATCTTTTCAAACATTAGTCTGGAAACATAATATACGATGTTATAGTGTGTTAACTTATATCATATTATAGAATATTAGAAATCTCTTATGATACATTGTTTTTTTAGAAATCTCCAGATTCTGGTGATGCAGTGAAACTGGAACAACCTGTAGGGGGCATCGCTGAGTCTGAGAAACCCACCAAACCTGTTGGTAAGAGAATCTGCTCCTCTGACGCAGAATGACATCATAGAAAAATCTAGATAGACGAGGACAGAAAAGTCCACAGCAGTGGTGCGTTCACTGTCACCAAGTTGTGTGTTTTGTCTCCAAAGGCACAAAGTTTGTTCGGCCGGTCGTTGGTTACTTCTGTCACCTGTGTCAGGTGATCTACGCTGACGAGGAAGAAGCCAAGCTGCAGCACTGCAGCAGCCTGACGCACTACAGGAAGTACCAGGTTCAAACCAGTGAATCAATACGTGACACAGATCAGAGCTCAAACTAAACCTCTGTTCATTTACTCATTAGTTTATTCAAATTAGATCGAAATCTTAACTTTATTTCATGTTCAATGTTTAAACTCAAAGTTTTTAATAGAAATGAGCAGAAAACTTTTAAATAATACAAATTTAAAATCACTTTACGTATCGTTTTATTTCAATTCCTTAAATATTAAACTCTTTAATTTGAGAATGAATATATGTTGTGTGATCGTCAGCTGATGTTTAATCTTTAGTTGCGTTGATTCCAGCTGCTCTGATGTCACAGAAGTTTCTTAATCAAAGCCCCGCCCACACACACACACACACACAACTGACTCAAGTCAGTGTCAGCTGTCAATCATGACGTCTTCACTTGTTTTTATATCATCAACAACTGATTGAACCAAACTGATGAGAAACACTTGAAAAACATCAGAGAGAGAAGAACGAGCTGAAACGACAGAAACAAACATTTATTAACAGAAATGGTTTTTTCCAGGAGAAGACAGGAATCGATCCGTGGACGAGCTGAGTCGCTGAAGATGAATTCATCGGTTCACTGAACAAACTCCAGAGACGGAAACTAACTGAATGAGTCACTTTGAAACACTACATTACCCAGAAGTCCTGATCAACCAGGTCAGACTGTGGTGAAAAAGACGTCTGCTGCTTTGAAGACTTTTTAAAAAGCTTTTCTGCTCGTGGACACTTCAGCAGAGTTCAGGGTTTGAAACCAGGAAGATGATCAGCGGTGCGGATTCCCGCTTTCAAAAACATGTTTAGTAAAAACTTCAATTTGCTGTTACGACTTCGTTTATTTTTGCAGCGTCAGCTAGCCCCCTCCAATGGGTGGCAGGTGGGCGTGTCCTCATGCTCAGTCAGACTCCACCCCTGCGCATCCAAATATGGTTACTTTTGTTTTGTTTTTTTAAAGATGGCGCTGAACAACATGTGATGCTTCAGAACAGAAACTCACAAACCACCGGTGACATCACAGTTTCTGTTGATGTTTAGTGTGAAGACGATGATGTCACAGTCAAATTTGATGAAACTTGTTTAATTTTATAAAAGAAATAAACAAAACTTCAAAACATTTTCAGTTTGTTCTGTGTTTTTTGTTAAATATTTTTCACTTTGAAGGTGAAACTGACTCTAATCTGTTTGACGCTGGAACTATTTCCTGACGAAGCGCCGCAGTGTATCCATCCACTAGTTAAATTGATGGAAGGATTGTTAAACCCATTAAAAATAGTTCGGGTGAATAATTTTATCTGAATACAGAAAGCGAAGCTCACAGTCCGCCGTTCCCCTCGTGATGAAGCTGAACACCGATGACGTCTTCCTTTACCTGCCTCATTAACACCTGGGTCGTTTCTGACATTCCAGCGTTTGATTGGACGAGCTCCTCGATGAAGAGCGTCTCCTCATCGTCACTAAAGTAAAAAGTTAAAGTTCCTGCTCCTCCATGATGAAGAAGCTGATTTCATGACGACGTCTTCTTCACTCTCTTCTTCTCTGCTTTGGTTTGTTCCTTCTCCAGATATTTCTGAAGCAGGAAACACAAGAAAACGTTCATCACAAAACATGTCAATCAAATTTTATTTGTACAGCCCAGATTCAATAATCACAATTTGTCTCAAAGATCTTGAAAAAGGTGTGACATCCTGTGTCTTAACTCAACAAGAGAAAACTACTAAAGAAGCTTTTAACGGGAAGGACGTAGAAACCTCAGAGAGACACGTGAGGATCCGTCTCCCAGGACGGACACAAGTGCAATAGATGCCACGTGTGACATACGTGAAAACTGTCACTAACACTCACCCGGTGAAATGTGAATACAATAAATCTGAAGCATCTGTGACTGTGAATCAGATGTGTCTCAGGTGTGGGCGGAGCTGTGGGCGGAGCTGTGTCTCACCTGCAGCTTATCGTAGTGCGCCTGGCTGCTGCAGTGGGTTTTCTTTGCCATGTCTTCATTGGAGTAAAACAGGAAACAGACTCGACAGTAAAAACCCGTTTTCACGTGTTCAACACCTGCAAACAAACAGAGACCTGAGTTCATCCTGTCACAGAGCGACGGCTAAAACATCTTCACTCGTCGTTGCTCACCGATGGGGGTGTCTGGGTCATGGGGGGGCAGCGGCAGAGATGCCACACTGGGTTTGTTTTCAGCAGGTGGGGGGGGTTCGGTCTGTCTGTCCTGATTGAGCGTCATCTCCATCTGCTCCTGTTTGACGTCCTGCAGCTGAGACATGTTTTGACATTTATCTTTGTCTCCTTAGTTTCCTTTTAATCAAAGCTTCGAACATACTTTTATTGTAAGACATCCCCGATCTGACCCAAAGCTACTTTTGATTATTTTTGTCTGTGGTCGTGTTTAAATTTCACATGTTTAGTTTTTGATTTGATTTGTGAAGCACTTTGAAACTTTGCTTTGAGAAGTTTTACATTAGAGCGATTGTCTGGAGCTCGTGTGAGACTCAGAGAAGTAAGTTTGAGTAAACCAGACAAAGTTGAAATGATCGATGACTCACTTCTTCCTCATTCTTCGGTTTCTGATCAGAAACTTCAGGATTCGTCTCGTCACTGACGCTCACGTCACAGCTCTGCATCTCCGCCTGCGTCTCCGCCTGCGTCTCCGCCTGCGTCTCCGCCTGCTTCACCTCCCCCTCCTCCTCCACCCTCTTCTCTTTCTCTGCTTCCTCTGGCTTCTCCTCCTCCCTGGCTTTCTTGGTCGGAGGCTCTTCAGGCTGTTTGCACGACGTTTCTGTCGAGCTGCTGTTCTCTCTCTTCGTTGTGCTCGGACATCGATGTCTAAAAAACACAAAGAACAAAGTTTAGTGACGCTGAAACAGAGCAGTCAGGTTGAAGTGGATCCATGCTGTGGATAAACACTTTGTCTTCTTATTCTACATATCAAAGTTATATTCATACTCTGTTTCCAGAGGGTTAACTGCTGGAGGTCTGATTAACATTGATGTTACTAAGATTTCAGTTCATCTTTGACGGACAACCCAAACACGCCTGTGGCCACTGAGGCCGTTTCTGCTGCAGAGGTCAAAGTGGTCAACTCACCCATGTTTGAGCTGCCTGTACTTCCTGCTGACGTAAACCGTCAAACGTTTCCCGTGGAGCTTTGGTGGATTGACTTTGCAATCTTCTGCCATTTTTTCTGCGTCCTCTGCGTTTTCCATCTCAATGAAACACTGAGGACAAAGACATCAGATATATACTGAGACATGAGACTCTTCTAATACTGAGACACGCTGAGGTTCCTCCGGGCCTCAGCTCCGGGTTTCATACCTCTTTCTTGATCCTGTTGAGAAAATACTTCCTGACGACCCCGAACGGCTCGGCCAGTTTCAGGACGGCGTCGTCGTTGTATTTGCCGCTGGGGATCTGACCGATGTACACCACCCTGCTGGTGCCACACTGAACATCACACAACACAAAGACGTTCATCAGGCTGCGTTCATACCGACCTGCAGAGGTCACTGTAGCGACCCAGGAGATAAAGAAGAAGAAAAGATGAGGTGCTCACCTGGATGGTAGGGTAAGTCATGGAGTGACTGATCCTGACGGGTCGACCACACACTGTCGCTGTGACGTTACTGTTGTAAAACTTGGCCATGGCTCGAGCTTCCTCTTCCATCTCGAACTGAAGGTAGGCCTGAGACAAACACACACAAACATTCAATCCATACTTCCACCGACCAATCAGGTGTCTGTTTACTTCCATGTGCCTAAGTGAATCATTTCCTGTGATGTCATTCATGATGTCATTGTAAAACACTCATCACAGTCGTCAGAAAAGACAATGAAAGATTAAATCTTTAAAATCCTGTAGATCCTCCAGACAAGCAGAACAGCTCTACGTACCTCGAGTCTTAAGTCAAGTACCAGGTGTTTGACCACTTGGCCGAAAGGTTTGGCGAGGGCCAGCAGCTCGTTGAGGAAGTTGTAACCTCGTCTGAAACCCACGATGTTCACGACCCTCATACCCTGAGAAGAGAACGAGGCTTCAGCTGCTGCAGGAGAAATAACTAAACACCTCATTAGTGCGCCTGAAGGTGCTGATGCTGCTAGTGATGCCATCATGATGTAACCATGGCAACCAAGTGAAGCTTCATTCATTTCCTATGTTCAAACAGAAGACTACTGCCCCCCCCCAACTGACAACACGCCCACGTCAGACGCCGTCTACAAACCAATCAGAGTCCAGTATAGGTTGACGACGCCCACATTGGTGATGACGTCAGTGTGTGAGAATAATGTGAGAACAAGAACAACTGTGACGGATACGTACCCCCCCCCTCGTGTTGTCTGCAGAGAAGAAGAGAAACAAACGTCATTAAAAAACATCAGACATCATCAGAGCAGGTGAACGTCTCATAAACACTCGGTGTATCGCCGGGTACCGAAGGTGTCGGAGTCTCTGAGCTCTTCGTCCTCGTCTTCTGCGACTTCGTCCAACGTCACAAAGTCCTCCATGTTCTCCATGAAGTCCTGATCGAGCTGTGGGAACACAAACGTCCTGAACACTTGCTTCAGGCTCAAAGTTCAGCGTCACACTGGAGCTCAGTTTCTGGTGGAAAGCTCCAGAACAGTTTTCTCCGCTGCTGTTGAATGAAACATGAAAACCTCACCTCGTCCGCAGGAGGCTCCTCCTCCACCGCATCTGAACTCTCTCCAGGTTCAGTCGGTTCTTCTTTGATCTCGTGTTTCTCGGCCGAATCTTCGGTTTCTGTTGGATCCTCTGACTCTGCCCCCTGCTGGGCCTCACCTTCTGCCCCCCCGACAGGTTCAGGTGTGTTGTCGGTGACATCATCGGGGACCTACATAAATATTGGGACATCGACACAATTCTAATCTTTTTGGCTCTATACACAACCACAATGGATTTGAAATGAAACGAACAAGATGATCTCTAACTGCAGACTTCCAATTTAATTTGAGTATTTACGTCCAAATCAGGTGAACGGTGCAGGAACTGCAACGGTTTGTTTATGTGCCTCCCACTTTTTAAGGGACCAAAAGTAATGGGACAATTTGCTGCTCAGCTGTTCCATGGCCAGGTGTGTGTTTGTCCCTCATTATTCCATTTACAAGGAGCAGACAAACCCGTTAGAGAGATAGCAAAAACATTAGGTGTGGCCAAATCAACTGTTTGGAACATTCCTAAAAAGAAAGAACACCCCGGTGAGCTCAGCAACACCAAAAGACCTGGAAGACCACGGAAAACAACTGTGGTGGACGACCGAAGAATTCTTTCCCTGGGGAAGGAACACCCCTTCACAACAGTTGACCAGATCAAGAACACTCTCCAGGAGGTAGTTGTGAATACAGAGGGTTCACCACAAGATGGAAACCATTGGTGAGCCTCAAAAACAGGAAGGCCAGATTAGAGTTTGCCAAACAACGTCTAAAAAAACCTTTACAGTTCTGGAACAACATCCTATGGACAGATGAGAAAGATCAACTTGTCCCAGAGTGATGGGAAGAGAAGAGTATGGAGAAGGAAAGGAACTGCGCTCATGATCCAAAACATACCACCTCATCAGTGAAGCATGGTGGTGGTGTCATGGCGTGGGCATGAATGGCTGCCAATGGAACTGGTTCCCTTGTATTTATTGATGATGTGACTGCTGACGAAAGCAGCAGGATGAATTCTGAAGTGTTTCGGGAAATATTATCTGCTCATATTCAGCCAAATGCTTCAGAACTCATTGGACGGCGCTTCACAGTGCAGATGGACAATGACCCGAAGCTTACTGCGAAAGCAACCAAAGAGCTTTTTAAGGCAAAGAAGTGGAATGTTATGCAATGGCCAAGTCAATCACCTGACCTGAATCCGATTAAGCATCCATTTCACTTGCTGAAGACAAGACGAAGGGAAAATGCCCCAAGAACCAGCAGGAACTGAAGACAGTTGCAGTAGAGGCCTGGCAGAGCATCAGCAGGGATGAAACCCAGCGTCTGGTGATGTCTATGTGTTCCAGACTTCAGGCTGTAATTGACTGCAAAGGATTTGCAACCAAGTATTAAAAAGTGAAAGTTTGATTTATGATTGTTAGTTTGTCCCATTACTTTTGGTCCCTTAAAAAGTGGGAGGCCCATAAACAAACTGTTGTAACTCCTGCACCTGATTTGGACTAAATACTCAAATTAAAGCTGAAAGTCTGAAGTTAAAGCTCATCTTGTTCGTTTTATTTCAGAAATCATTTTTCGTTAATCCTCCATGTTTCTTTCTGTTAAGCATCTCCTCACCTCCTGAACATCTCCTGAAGGCTCCTCCACTGTCTCCGCCTTTTCGTCTCCATCGGTTACCTGCTCCTCCCCCTCCATCACTCCAGACACCTCCTCCCCCTCCTCTGCAGGTTTCTCCTCAGCCTTTGCTTTGATCTCCTCCTCCTCTCTGGTCCTGGCGCTGGACGAGGAGGTTCTGGAGTTGGAGGAGGTCCTGGATCCAGTGGAGCTGTTCCTCTGGCCCCGACTGTCTCCGGCAGACCCGACCTGTCTGCGGTTCACACTGACACAGACAAATGAACGAGAGAATGAGTTCATACCAAACCTCCATCTACACTCGTTGTTCTGTGGTGTCAGACTGAAGCTCCAGACTCACTTCAGTGTTTTGTACTTGGCACAGATGTTGAGGCGTATGGGTCGCCCCTTTATGGTGAGTGGGTTTACACTGTAATACTTCACCAGCATCTCTGCGTCCTGTGGCGTCCCCAGCTGGACAAACGCCTGAACACACAGACCATGGACAGATTCAGCAGCTTCTCACAACTTAGGAAAATAATAAAACACTCTGCAACCTTTCCACCTTAAACCTCAGTTTGATCAAAGTGAGTCTAATGTGTGAGTGTGAATGTGGAGAACGTTTCCTCCTTCGCTCCCTGAGTCTGTTCTCTCACTCTGCTGAGTGGGTTCATCTCCTGAGAGAACAAGTGACTGAGAGTCTCCATCAGCTCCAGTGGAAGAGTGAAGCTGAACTGAGATCAGTTCTTAACAACCAGAGTTTATCTCCAGTGTTCAGCAGAAACTTTAAAACATGAAGAACTCGGAACAGTTTGGTGGATTTGTTACAGCAGCAGCTCTGCTGGGTCAGGAAGCAGAGGATCATGGGTAATATCCAGCGTTCAGAGCTCAGCACATTGATTCAAACACTTCATCAGATACAGAAACCAACAGAGCTCGTCATGTGTGGCTGCAGGGGGCGCTGTGGCTCAGTGACACTGCACTGCTTTATTATAATGAGAATTTAAGTTGAAGGTAATTTAAACATTTGAAACTTTGTTTTTTCAGAATTATTTCTACATATAATTTAATTAATGTATCTATAAATATAAGGGTGCATTAAATAAAAGTGAGAGACAGGAACACGTCTCCTCCTTTACCTGGTCAGTTAAAAACAGGTGTTTCTCCACAATGCCAAAGCGTCCAGCGATGGTCAGCAGCTCCTTCTTCTTCTCTTCCTCTCTGGGCAGGTTGGAGAAGAAAACCACCTGGCTGCCGTGACCTTTGACCTCCCTGACAGGCCTGTCCATCAACGTGTCCGACGACCGACCTTCTTTCTGAGGGTTAAATACAAAACTGTGAGTGTTTGAGGCTGAGGGACGTTTTGATGTATCATAAAACGAATGGTTACCTCGATGACCATGAGCCTCCTGGACAGGTAGAAGGTGATGGGTTTGCCGTACAGAGCTGCAGGATGCTGATCGTAGTAGTTCACCATGTCCTGAGCCTCCTCGTGACTGTTCATCTCTAAGAACGCCTGATGGAGACAAAGAGGTGATCAGGTGTGTGTCCTCTGCAGCGAGAAGGCTTAACGCTACACTAAAAGAGCATGAACGATGTCCTGGGCTCGTTTAGTTTCAGTCCCTCCAGATGTTCCCGACATATAACATTCACAACAATGAGGTCACTGTGGCCTTTGACCTCCGGAATCTTATCAGTTCGTCTTTGAGTCATGTGAACATTTTTACCAAATCAACAAAAAAGATCCCACAAGGCGTTGAGACGTAGTTTTCACAAGAATGTGACGGACGTACCAACATAACGACGGAAAACCTGAACGCCGTACTCTTTGTTACGTCTCCACGCCAGTGACATAGAGTACAAATGTTGTGACTGAAGCAGACGTGGAGATGTTTCCTGACCTTGTTGTTGAGGACCAGGTGCTCCCTCAAGCAGCCGAACGGCTCAGTGAAGGCGAACAGAGTCTTGTTGCTCAGAGGCTTCCTGGCGTATTTCACCACCACAACTCTGCTTCTCAGCTGAGGACGAACAACAACTTCAACGTAAAGACTCAGCTTTGACTCAATTACACAAACACAGAAAACACTCAGATTGCGTGAGTCCTCATGGATACATTCATAGAATCTGATCATACTGACCTTGTTCTGTCCCAGCTGGTTCTTTCCTGACAAACTAGATCCTCCTCCTGACAAACAAACAAACCCACTGAGTCAACTTCACTTACACTATATGTGAGAGACATGATGAGGAGGAGAAGAGGGAGGAGGAGAAGAGGGACAAATTCTTCTTCACTTCCTCCTCATCAGTGTCTTACCCCAGCTGGAGGATGTCCCTCCTGCTGCCCGAGCTGAAGACATGGGGGCAGGTCCCAGCAGTCCTGCTGACAGGTTGGGGGTCTCCAGAGAACCCCCCCTAGATCAAAGAGTTACTGTGTTACCAAACATGGCTGATCTATACATCGATCGAGAGTGTGTGTGTGTGTGTGTGTGTGTGTGTGTGTGTGTGTGTGTGTGTGTCTCACCCTCTGCCTGACGACATGGCAGGGTCCCACTCTGGATACCTGAACACAACATTGAGTTTAACAATAACACATCTGCACAAACATCAATCATGTTCAAACTGTGTCAGTGACTCACATGTCCAGGAGCACACGTCTGTTCTCAGCATGTCGCAGTCCGTTAACATGCTGGTTCCACTCCTACACACACACACACACACACTCTTTGTTAAAGGAGCAGTTCTCCCAAACATTAGAGCGTGAAAACATTTTACAGTCATGACACAATGATTCATCTGAAAATGAACAAGTCTCCTTTAACAGTTCAGCTCAGACACGTGAGCAGATGTTAGTTTACTGAACTTCGAGTGCATTTGTTCAAAGAATCAATTGTGTGCAGAGAAATTAACTGAAGTCTAAAATACATTAAAAGTTTTAAGTTTGAGTTATTCTGAATCATTTGAGAGGGAGGAGTCATTCTTCCTGCAGCAGCGAACGTTACACAGCATGAGGAGAAAAACTGCTTTCAAAATAAACCACCCATTTTCTTTTTAATCAACTCTTTGTTTCTGTTAAATAAAACAAATCAGCTGATAAATGGTCCTCGGGTCTTTCCTCTTCCTAAACTAAGCTGCTTTTAGCAGCTGCTGTGTTTTTAAAAGTGGTCATTACATTACTTTTATCCAGAGCACAATAAGAGCATCAACCACGAGGGAACAAACCCAGAACAACAAGAATCAAGTCAGAACAATTTGCTTCAAAAAAGCCAAACTACAAAGTGCATCAATTTATATTTGTATCCATTTTCGTCGTCACGTAGCTGCTGATTGGGTCTCCTGAAACTACGAATGTGTGTTGGAAGAATAACAGTGAATTTTATCGGGATATTTTTCTGTTTAACTTCCTGGTGTCACGTGTCATAACGAATGTGAACACATGAACTGGATGATGTTGGTTTGAAGGTGAAAGGTCACGACTGAGGAGACTCACATCTGACTGTCGGGCGAGAGCTTCAGGTGTCAGTGCAAGAGAAGAAAGAATCAGTACATGAGGTAAAGAGACATAACGCAACAGGACGTGGCGTCACTGGAGGACTGATTAGCATCTGCCACTGGCTGAGGTGGACAGAAGACTTGAGCTCAGGTATCTGAACAGAAACAGTTAAAGTTAGTCCGAGGAGAACAGAGGAAGGAGTCTGGACGGTACTCACCATGGTGGAATGAACGTCAAAGTCACAAAGAGAGCACACATGGGGGAACATGGGGGGCACGACTCCCAAGAAGTCTTGGACTTTTCCATTGGACGGGGAGCCCATCCTCCTTTGCATAAAGACGGGGTCAGACGACGGCGGCCCCATGCCAAGTCCACCGTAGGAATCGTGGTGGGAAAGTTCAGAATACGGCCTCTCTCTGCTCACACCCCCACTGCTGTAATTCAAGCCGTAGCCCCGGCCAGAGGCGTCCTGCAAGGGACTGTACCCAAAGTCTGCAGAGGGCTGGGCCCGGGCTGAACCCCCACCTAGAGAAGGACTGCCGATCCTCCCCATGTGCACGTTGTCCCAGCTGTCCCTGCCTCCTCGATACACAGAGTCAGAGGACATGGAGGACGCCCCTCGCCGCTCTCCAACATCCCCTTTGCGGCTCTTGAGCTGCATGAGGATGTGCGGCAGAGTCTCCACGCTTATTTCTTCCTCTGGGATTTCAGCCAGAGCGTCCAGGTCTGATGGCGACAGCCCCAAACTGGCAAACAGCTTCATGGTGCTGCCAAGATTGCTGCCTCCGCCGCCACGCCGGGGCATCTGAGCACTGCCATCCTGGCCCTCCGCACCACCACCACCCACCCCCACACCTGAGGACATGCCCCCCATCTGACGGCTGGATCGCTGTTCGTTCATGCTGAAGTTCAAGGTCTCTGCAGCGGCCAGGAGCCCCCGACCCACAGCGAAGTGTTTCTGACCACCGTCCAACAGCGACTTCTGAGACATGACGTCACAAAGTGGAGCCGCAGCCTCGGCAGGTGAGTCAAGATAAAGAAGGAAGCCGAACGGAGTTTATTCTGTAAGGACAGGGGTGAAGTGAACCTGGGTCAAAGTGAAGGGTACTCCTCTTCCTCTCTGTCTGATTTCTGCTGAAACACAATGAGGTAGAGACATTCTTCAGAAGCTGCCTCCGCTGTGAAAACAGGAGCTAGCGGAGCAGCACTGAGCCACAGAGGCGTGGAAGAGAAGGACTGTGATTCAGTAACAGTCACCTGAGTGGATGTCAGCTGTTAAAACTGGGACATGACAGGCAAATTAAAGGAGACAGTAAAGATTCAAAATTCACTGCAGACAAGGAGGAAGAGAATGAACTGATGAAGACAGAGTGAAGGAAACATCCTCAGTGAACAAAGAGAAACTCTGGATATCAAACTTGTAATAAACCTTAGTGAGACTCACTGGTTGTTAATGTCTGACAGGAACGTTCATAAAGAAGTGGAGAGACCACTGTGCCCCCCCCCAGTCCTGCTCACAGACACTTTAATAACTACATCAGATCATGTCCTACAGTTACAGTCTGTCTGTGAACAAACATGTCCTGCGTCTGTGAAAGAATGTCTGCTTGAAAACGTACTCCTCAGTTCATGTGTCTGCTCCTTCATCTCTATCAGACATGTCCTCATGTACAAATACTTTAAACCTGAAGTCACAAACTGTTTCTTCTAATGTAGTGAATCTGTTGTTGTGTTGATGTCTTCAGTTCATCTATTGTCCTCGTGTCCTGGAGACGGATCCTCACATGAGACTCTGAGCTTCAGTTACTGCTCAGAAAGTGTCTCTGGTTGAGTTAAAGGTTCAGTTTGTAGAATTTAGTGAATCTAGTGGTGAACCTGCAAGTTGCAGCTGAACAGCCCCCCCTCGCCCTCACCTCACCCCCCCTCACCTTCCACACACGTCAGAGAACCTGTGGTGGACTTCAGTTGTCAAATATAAAGTATTTAAAAATAAACGGCTGTTCTTGGGTCAAGAAAACTATTCGTACAGTTTTAATGAAACACACTCGTGAAAACATCACGAGGATTCTTTTATATCCACTGAACTCTTCACACTGGAGCTTTAACCACATGATGCTGCTGCTCGTTAACATGGATGAGACAAACTGAGACTCACACGTGACGTGGTTCCGACATGTTGAAGATGAGATCTACAGTAGAACCGTGTGATGCGTTCAGACACTTGTCACTGGGGATTTTACAGAGCTGCAGAAACCCTGCAGCAGTTAGCAGCGAAGCTAGCCGTGCTAACTGACGCGTCACTTACTGAGATCCTTGTGTCGTCAGGCTCCATTAATAAAACTGACTCTGTTTACATCTGGAGTCACAGGTCGAGTCCGAGTCACAGGTCGAGTCCGAGTCACAGGTCGAGTCTGACCGTAGCATGCTTCTAGCATTAGCCTGCTCCACATGCTAATGCTAACCACCAGCTGCCGTGGTCTCCACATCAGGCCTGAGACTTCCTGGTGTTCAACATGTCAACCAACCTGTCCTCGCACGTCCCTCGTGTTTGTCTCCGTGTAAAATATGTTCAACACTCACGTTTGTGCTTCCGCGTGCGTCGCTCCCTCTCCCCCACGGTGTGCTCGCTCCGCTAGCTGCAGCTAAAGCTAAAGAGATGACACCCGCGAGAGCTGCGGACGTCTCGCGAGAATCAGTCTGTGTGCGTCCGTTTCCGGTGAATATGGTGATTTATGATTTATTAAAATAATCCGTAAATAATCATTATTTAATTACTTCTGAATACTTTAGGTACTTTGCAGATTCAGACCAAGGACATCAAAACTACCAACACGTTCCAATGAGTCCCAACATCGCAGAACACATGAATCATCAACAATAGAGTCGGAAATTCAAATGATGATGTGTTTTACATGGAACAGCTGATGTTCAGAGGTTTAATGATGTCAACCATACGTAAATCAAATAATAATCTACTTTGGTTTCAGAATATAAATTAATGAAAATGACGTGGAACATAATGATTCAATCATCAGCAGTAAATCCAGATATTTTCCAAAGAGAAGTCAAAGTATCATTGTCCAGCAGGTGGCGCCAGTGTCCGTGTTTTGATTCTGATTCTCTCATCAGCTCATCGATCCGTTCATCAACTGAGAGTAATATTTATCACCTTCCACACAAAGATACACTTCATTGTAAGATGAACCTACTGATCCCACACTTGTAACAGCAGCTGAACACACTGAATAAATAAAAACTCTGCACTCTGACATACATCTGAACTGACAAATGACTACAAGACATTATTGTTGTATATCTGAACATTCCTGCTCGTATGGAAACTTCAATGTAAAGATGAAAACCTGCAGTAAAAAGAAATGATTTTACAGAAATGTCAATCATTCGTTCTGTCAATCAGCTGAGCCTCTGACTGACGTTCACTCCAAAGGCCAAACAAAAAAAGTAGCTGTGACATAACTGTTTGTATATATATATTTATATGCACATGTAAAGTAAATATATATATATATATAAAGTATATATAGAGTGATGAGGCAAACAGATCTGATGTTGGTGTGACAGGAGAACGAGCTGTGATTGGACCAGTTTTTACAGTTTTATTTTGAACACAAAGAAAATCAGTTTCCCTCTGTCGTCCGTTTCTTCTTCTTTCCTTCATCTTCTTCTTTGTCTCTGTTTTATTTCGTCCTTCTTTCTGTCCTCAGTCATCAGCAGAAGAAACACATCATTCACGTTTCTCTGGTTTAAAATCTGAACTTCAAATTCTTCAGGTGATACATTTTATTTCAACTGCAGAGATTTAATGTTTAGTTTGATTCTGTTTCTCTTTCTGTGCTGAAGAAGAAATAAAAGTTCAAATACCATCAGACCCCCCCCCCCCCACACACACACACACACACACACACACAGCTTTCAGATGTAAATGAAGGAGACATATGTGAGGGGGGGGGGTCTCCTTGTATGACAAATCACGTCCTCTGTCCCCCCACCCCCACATCACCCCCCTCCATCCTCCATCCTCCTCCGCCCACCCCCCACCAGCCCCCCCGAGACAACAGCTTCATTAGGCTGAAAGAAAAAAGAGTTTTCTCAGCTTCTTCTCCTTCGTTCAATCACTTCTTTGTTGGCGCAAATTCAAGTTATTGCTCTCCAAACCATATGGCCTCTCTCTCTCAGAGACATAGAGAGAGAGATCCACCAAGTTTCCTGGAAAACAAACAATCCAAGAGCAGAAAGCTTCTATTCAGACATAATAAAAAATATAGAAATAACTATAAAGTCTAAGTCTTCATTCACAGTAATTATTAACATCAAGTTATTTGTTAGTGGTGGAAACATGACAGCAACTGTACGACAACACAAGAACACAACATCAACACAAACACACACATTTTAGTTTTTTTAGTTATTTTAGTTTTAGTCTGGATGAATGGAAATTTGTAAATGATGACGCAGACGCCCACGTTCTCTTCCTGATTGGTTCTTATCAGTCGCATGACTCAAGCAGTGAATACAAAGCTTCGCTAACGCTGAAGCTGTTTTCAGACATGAGCTCCAGGTAGAATCCAGAGACTCGTCTCCAGAGACTCGTCTCCAGAGACTCGTCTTCAGAGTTCACGTTTCACAGCTGAACAACTCAGCAGCAGGTTTTCTGCTCAGACTCGTTCAGCATCAGATCCTCCTCGTTCTTCAGGTGAGAGGTGGAGCAGACAGACAGGAAGTGATCATGTGATCATGTTTACATCACCTGACGCACCTGACCACAAACTGTCTCTGCTGGATTCACATATCGACTCCTCCTGGATTTCTACAGACTTCATATGAGGAGGTCAGGAGGAGAAACTGTGGAGTTCGAGACTAAAAGAAACTTTTCTGTCAGTAACAGTTTCAGCTCGTTGTCAACAAATTAAATCCCTGCTCTAACTTTTCCCCAGCGCTGTTCCTCGTTCGTACTTTTTTCTGTAACTAATCTCCTTCCTGAGGTTTGTTGTATTCTGAGTTCACACGGTTTATTTTCTGTGTCCAGGCGTCACTGAACAGTTTATCATAGTTTTACCTTCGCCTGTGTTAGCGCCACATGCTGGACTGGACCGGAACAGTCTTTCATATGTCAGCAGAGACCCACAGTTCATTTCCCATCATCCACCAGTGGATGTTACTAATCTTAATCAAACGTAACCACAGTGAACAGAGTTTAAAAAAGACAACAAATGATAAACAGGTGATATGTTGTTAAGACTTACAGTTACAGAGGGAACCAATGAGCTTGAGGTCGTGAGGGGGGATGGTGCGGAAGGACGGACCTGCGAACATGAAGTTTGATGATCAGACAAATCAAGTTAATCATCATTCCACCTTAAAGAGAACATTAATTAATTTAAGGTAGTGCTAATGTCTTCGTTGGTTGAAGTTGATCGGACCAGTGACGAGTCTTTTCTGGTGCTGTGTTTTCTAGTCGTGGTGTTGCCATGGCGGCGGCTGGCCGCAGATAAACACGCGGTCCTTTTTGGCCGCTAATAGGGAAACCCGGAGGTAAATTATAGCCCTGAGCAAACAGCCCAGACAAGTGAATAGGAAGCTGCTGCTCCCAGAATGCAACAGCAGATTGATGGAGGTGGAGGCCGGCGGGTTGAGGCCGCGCGGTGATGGCGGCAGCAGCATTCAGACGGCTGATTCACGGCGACGTTCCATTACATTAAAACCTTCCTGAACAACAAGACGGCTGTGAGCGGAGGGGAAGATATTCATAAGAGACGACAGACGGGACAAAGAACTGTATTTGACCACAGAGACGTGATGGAGGAGGACGTTGTGTTTACCGAAGCTTCACTCGTCCACCAGCAGTGTGGACAGACAAAATCACGTCTGCTGCGTCTCTGACAAACATCCACAGTTTCCACACGTTCCAACATTTATCTTGTTTCTCACAACTGTTCTTCTTCAGGCCTGAAGACATGAGACCACTTCCTCCCTTCACTCAGGACTTCCTGTCTCCACACCAGGAAACGCCACATATTATAAATCATTATTCTATCAGTTAGCATGCTAACAGCTAACAGTCTGCATCCACCAGCAGCTCAGAGGAAACGGAGCATCAATGTGACATCATGTTGACATCCTGATCAGAGGCACATGATGATGTCACACAGAAACCTAGTGACATCATCATGTGCCTCTGATCAGGATGTCAACATGATGTCCTCTTGTTTCAGAAAAATGTTTTTAAAGATTTGTCCTGATAGTTCAGATGACTACTGTTTTAAAATGGTCACAGAGTTGAACACTTTTTATTATCAGCTTCTTTAAAGATGCAGTTGAATTTGTCACAATTACAGGTGACGTGTTAGTGTGGGCGGAGTTTACCTGCTGGGCTCGGTTGGAAAAAGGGAGGGATCAAATATCTGGGTGTCTTGACGGGACCAAACAAATGTCAATAGAAACTGGGAAACATTCTGTAGAAGGTGGAGGACAGACGAACCGAACTTCAGAGGTTGTGTTCTGATCATCGACAATTTTATTGCATCTATGTTGTTGTATCGTTTGTCGTGTGTGGACCGACCTCATGGATAAAAACTGTCCATCATTGTGAAGTTCTGTAGAGCATCCTGTTTCTGCCGCAGGATGAAGGAGGTCCGGGCCTCATCCACCGGGCCAGCAGGGGCCATTAGGCTACAACTGGTTCAGAGGTTGCTGAGGGGCCCTGCAGATCTGGTCTGGAGGCCTGCAGCCCGGGCAGCGTTTTAAACAACCTGTTTCAAAGTGACTGTACCTTCGGTCGTTAGGAAGTTCCTTGTGAAGAAAGTCACCACACTGAAGCGAGTCTTTGACATTTGTGGACCAGACTTGAACAATGCTGCTGCTCTGCAGGTCTCCTCCGTCAGAATGATTTTAAAACTGTTAAAAGACTGGAGAGACCAGCTGAGGAGGCTCCTCCCAGTTTCCTGTTGACGTTCTGTCTTTAATGATTTTATTATTGATCTGATTAAAACATTTTTTATTATTTAAAAAAAGTATTTATTTTAACACCCCCCCTGTTGGTTTAATGATGCAGCATGAATTTCATTTCTCCTCAGGTTGTCCAAATACTTTTGTCCATGTAATGTAAATCTAAACTGCCCCCCCCACGTGCACGTCAGCTCTCAGTCAATAAAATCACAGCTGTAAAGCATTAGCGTGCACGTGAAGTGCAGCCTGACAAGCTGTTCCATCACTTTGAAGTGACCAGGTCGTAAAATAAAACTTCCTCTTCTTCTTCTGCGTGAGTGTAGCGCCTCCTGGAGGATGATGATGTTGATGATTTCGTTCCTCTTTCTTTCTTTTCTCTTCTTTCTACGTTTGAACTTATTGAATTTCTTCTTGTTTGACTCTTTTGATTTTATTCTATTATTAATTCCTTTTATTTTCTTATTTTGTCTTGTTGCTATTTTTCTGGTTTGTGTGTGAATGAATTTAAAATCATTTCATTCAAAATCAGTGAATGAATTTCTTCTTCTTACTTTAATGTTTTTCCTTTTCTTTCTTCTTATTTCATTTCCTCCTCGTCCTCCTTCTTTCTTTCTTTCTTTTATTCATTCTTTCGTTCTTTCTTTCTGACACGTGTTGGACCCTAACCGAAGCAGGAGAAGTTTTTCTCTCTCTCTTTCTCTCTCTCTGTTTTTTAAAGTCATCCTCTCAGGATGTAGGATTAGCTCTGGTGTAGTCGGTGCCTCACAGAGGCTTGTGCCGGCCGGGCCCCTGCGGCCCGAGGCCCTGCGGCCCGGGGCCACAGATGATTTGTGTGCAGCCTGGGTTTGGTTTTGTTCCTGCTGAGTACATTTGAATGAGAATGAAACCAATAGAGAAGCTGA
>NC_091101.1:27140000-27155000 GCF_024713975.1 Paralichthys olivaceus
TCTCCTGTGGAATCATCTCAGGTTCAGTTCTGGAAGCAGACTCAAGATTCAAACTTCCTTTATGATGAAGTTTTAGTTAGAGCTGGTCCAGGTTTGTCTTGGACCTGCTGTAGTTCTTCTGCTGCTGGACGTCTAGAATGTGGAGGACACAGGACACATGGAGCTTCTCTTTCCTCTTCATCACATTATAGTGGATAGGGATAGTGGGGGGGGGGGGGGGGGGGGGGGGGCACCATCAGGTATCAGCTCTGACTAGCTCTAACGAAAACAATAACAGTGTAAAGAAGTTATTGATTATTAATGATAACAGTCACAATTCATATAACCATTAATTACTGAAGTGTTGTTGTTAATAATAATAATAATAATTATAGTTGTTGTTCTGAAGTTCTGGAGTCAGAGATATCTGCAATGAGAGAGAGAGAGAGAGAGAGAGAGAGAGAGAGAGAGAGAGGGACTATGGGAGGAAAAAGAAACATAGTTATTGACATGTATTGAAGTAAATAAATGAGTGTGGGGGGGGGGGGGGGGGGCAGAGAGAAAGACAGAAGAGGAGAAGTGCTCAGTGCATGATGGGAGCTCTCCCTCAGTGCATGATGGGAGCTCTCCCTCAGTGCATGATGGGAGTTCTCCCAGCAGTCTAGACCTGTAGCAGCATAACTAAGATTCACCTCTTCTGTATGTGACACTTTCCTCATCAATGTTGTCGATGTTAACCTTCGTCCTGGAACAGGAAGTGACGTCACCTCTGAAGTTTCTACATATGTTTCTTTTGTTAATCTAATATTTTTATCAGATGCATAAATATGTAACATATCAAAATAATATGAATATGAAGTTTCAATGACTGGTTTAATTCCTCATTTAAGTTATTGATCAATATTAAAATTATTGGTTCTGATCTCTGATCACTTTTCTTGTGTGTGTGTGGGGTGGGGGGGGGGGTGTCCAGCAGTTGTGAGGTGTTAATCACCCCCCCCCCCCTTGTCTTCTACAATTACCATGAAATTCTTAATGTCCACATGACCCCCCCCCCCCCCCCGAGTCATCCAGAGGACGAATGGGATCCTGACCGTGCCCCCCCCCATGTCCCAGTTGAACCTCTGACCTCCGACGCAGAGCAATTTCCAGAGCAATAAACGGTTTCCATGGGAACCAGGGCCGTCGCTCTCACAATGTGACGCCTGCGGAGACAGATTCCCCAACGTGCAGCAGATTCTACAAATGAAGGGAGAACTGTGGCGTGATGCGATCACTGCCTTGGCCTCCTCAGACGTCTCTCTCCATCTCAGCAGAACGACGCTCGCCTCATCTTGGTCACCGACTAAATAATGAGCTCCCTCTTTTTTACAATAATAAAGCTTTCAGAGAGATTTCTCTTTTAGCTCCTGGAGAAAAAAAACTTTAAATTCGCCATGAAGGAAAGTATAAATCAGACATTTTAGTCGGCCCAACCTCGGCGGCCGGGTCACAATGGCGGCAAGGAGGGCGAGGACGAGGGGAGCGCCATAATGTAAAATAGTTAAAAGCTTATTAGAAGCACTGAAAGGCAGAGTGATTTCCACTTTGTTTCGGAACACCCTGAGCTCATCCTTTCAAGTGATTGTGAAGGGGGCAATTCAAATCTCTTTGGGTCCGTATGAATGAAGGCCCCTCTTAAAGCTCCTTTATAAGCCGGCAAATTCCCCACAGGCGTCTGCCCTTTAGCTCCATTACTGATTTACCCGGAGCATTCATCTGCAGCCTTCTGCTGCCATTGTTCTGCAGCAGCCACCCCTGCACCTGACGACCGCAGCTACGACCGCAGCCCGACACATCCAGTCTGACTTCCTCTGACGGGACCAAGAAGAAGAAAAGTTTCTGCTGGTGCAAAAATCTGAAAATCCACAAATATTCAACAGAAAACCAAAACCAACGTTTGAAAAGTGAAATAAAAGGAAGAAAATCGGAGTGATTGATTCCACTGTGGGGGGGTGGGTGTTGTTAAACATGGAGGGGCTGAATGAGGCGGGTCCCTGGATAGAAAAGGTGGAGGCCTGATCCCCTCTCTCTTTTCTTTCTTTTCCTTTCTTTCTCTTTTTCTTTATTTTCTCCCCCTCCCCCCTCCCTGCCCTCCCATTCAGATAAAGGGGTGAAAAAAATTCCAAGTGCTTCTTTTGGAGCTGTACTTAGATTAATTAGAGTCTCCTTCAGAGCCCATTCAGAGCCCCTCTCTGACGGGGGTCCCGCTCCCTCCCCGGCTAAACTTCTCACATCCATTTGCATTTGTTTGTGTGGTGTGGAGCTGCTGCGAGGCCGAAGAGCCGCCGCACAAAGCAGAGCAGACAAAATATTCTTTTAATGGCTTTTTCACTGCTTTACGCTGTTTTCTTTAACCCCCCCCCCCCCCACACACACACACACACACACACACACACACACACACTCCAGTGAACAGCTCTCCACTACACGAGAGCAAAGGAACACAGAGATGTGGAGAGGCAGCAGGTTTGAAATCAGATCCCATGTTCACAAAGACACAAGTGTGTGTGTGGGGGGGTGTGGATGCCTGTGCATGTGCACTCATGCATTACCAGAATTTTACTGGCACTAAGATTAAATGTTATTATTTCTAAAAAGACTAAAAAGATCACATCACCTAGAAGACGAAGATTTGAAGGTGGAGTACAGTCAGACCTGTGACTTCTATGTTTTATATTTACAGACCTTTTCACCGAGTCGCCTGTTGGTGGCGTCGTATCCTCGTTGTGTGTGTGTCAGTGTTTGTTTGTCAGAAGAGTCAAAAGTGACTTTTGATCCAGTTTGACACATTTTTAAATATTTCCTGTGTCCGAGTCTGAATGATTCAGGTCCTCAGAGGATGAATCTTGGGGACGTCTAGTTTCAGAGGACGAACGCGTGCAGCTCTCGTGCACACGGTCATTGTCAAACTGTGCACGTGACACGACAACAGATTAAAAGAAAGAGGGGGGCTAATCCTGGGGGGGGGGGGCTCCCTCACCCTAAATCCAGATCCCTACTCACACACATAAACACACACTGACACAGACACACACGCTCACATACACACTCACACACACATACTTACAGACAAACACACACAGACACACACAGAGAAACATGAATCACTTCATGTAGCTGCTCTAACGTCAGTAACGTCTTTAAACTGAGATCCAACATCATGTAGTTCTAACATGGTATTAACATGTAGTAACATGTAGTATTAACATGTGGTATTAACATGTAGTAACATGTAGTATTAACATGTGGTATTAACATGTAGTATTAACATGTAGTTCTAACATGTGGTATTAACATGTGGTATTAACATGTAGTATTAACATGTAGTTCTAACATGTGGTATTAACATGTAGTATTAACATGTGGTATTAACATGTGGTATTAACATGTAGTAACATGTAGTATTAACATGTAGTAACATGTAGTATTAACATGTGGTATTAACATGTAGTATTAACATGTAGTTCTAACATGTGGTATTAACATGTAGTATTAACATGTAGTAACATGTAGTATTAACATGTGGTATTAACATGTAGTATTAACATGTGGTATTAACATGTAGTATTAACATGTAGTTCTAACATGTGGTATTAACATGTAGTAACATGTAGTATTAACATGTGGTATTAACATGTAGTAACATGTAGTATTAACATGTGGTATTAACATGTAGTATTAACATGTAGTTCTAACATGTGGTATTAACATGTAGTAACATGTAGTATTAACATGTGGTATTAACATGTAGTAACATGTAGTATTAACATGTGGTATTAACATGTAGTATTAACATGTAGTTCTAACATGTGGTATTAACATGTAGTATTAACATGTGGTATTAACATGTAGTAACATGTAGTATTAACATGTGGTATTAACATGTAGTTCTAACATGTAGTATTAACATGTAGTATTAACATGTAGTATTAACATGTAGTATTAACATGTGGTATTAACATGTAGTTCTAACATGTGGTATTAACATGTAGTATTAACATGTAGTTCTAACATGTGGTATTAACATGTAGTATTAACATGTAGTATTAACATGTGGTATTAACATGTAGTATTAACATGTAGTTCTAACATGTGGTATTAACATGTAGTATTAACAAGTAGTTCTAACATGTGGTATTAACATGTAGTATTAACATGTAGTAACATGTAGTAACATGTAGTATTAACATGTAGTATTAACATGTGGTATTAACATGTGGTATTAACATGTAGTATTAACATGTAGTATTAACATGTGGTATTAACATGTCGTATGAACATGTAGTGTTAACATGTGGTATTAACATGTAGTATGAACATATAGTATTAACATATGGTATTAACATGTGGTATTAACATGTGGTATTAACATGTAGAAACATGTAGTATTAACATGTGGTATTAACATGTAGTATTAACAAGTGGTATTAACATGTAGTATTAACACGTGTTATTAACATGTAGTAACATGTGGTATTAACATGTAGTAACATGTAGTATTAACACGTGTTATTAACATGTAGTAACATGTGGTATTAACATGTGGTATTAACATGAAGTAACATGTAGTATTAACATGTAGTTCTAACATGTAGTATTAACATGTGGTATTAACATGTAGTATTAACATGTAGTAACATGAAGTATTAACATGTAGTATTAACATGTGGTATTAACATGTAGTATTAACATGTAGTAACATGAAGTATTAACATGTAGTATTAACATGTGGTATTAACATGTAGTATTAACATGTAGTAACATGAAGTATTAACATGTGGTATTAACATGTAGTAACATGTAGTATTAACATGTAGTAACATGAAGTATTAACATGTAGTATTAACATGTAGTAACATGAAGTATTAACAAGTGGTATTAACATGTAGTATTAACACGTGTTATTAACATGTAGTAACATGAAGTATTAACATGTGGTATTAACACGTAGTATTAACATGTAGTAACATGTAGTAACATGTAGTATTAACATGTGGTATTAACATGTGGTATTAACATGTGGTATTAACATGTGGTATTAACATGTAGTAACATGTAGTATTAACATGTAGTATTAACATGTAGTAACATGAAGTATTAACATGTAGTATTACCATGTGGTATTAACATGTAGTAACATGAAGTATTAACAAGTGGTATTAACATGTAGTATTAACACGTGTTATTAACATGTAGTAACATGAAGTATTAACATGAAGTATTAACATGTGGTATTAACACGTAGTATTAACATGTAGTAACATGTAGTATTAACATGTAGTATTAACATGTGGTATTAACA
This sequence comes from Paralichthys olivaceus, assembly GCF_024713975.1. Lineage (NCBI taxonomy): Eukaryota > Metazoa > Chordata > Actinopteri > Pleuronectiformes > Paralichthyidae > Paralichthys > Paralichthys olivaceus. The sequence continues at coordinate 27,145,324 of NC_091101.1, forward strand.
TGTGGTATTAACACGTAGTATTAACATGTAGTAACATGTAGTATTAACATGTGGTATTAACACGTAGTATTAACATGTAGTAACATGTGGTATTAACATGTAGTAACATGAAGTATTAACATGTGGTATTAACACGTAGTATTAACATGTGGTATTAACATGTAGTAACATGAAGTATTAACATGTGGTATTAACACGTAGTATTAACATGTAGTATTAACATGTAGTGTTAACATGTGGTATTAACATGTAGTAACATGTGGTATTAACATGTAGTAACATGAAGTATTAACATGTGGTATTAACACGTAGTATTAACATGTAGTAACATGTGGTATTAACATGTAGTAACACGTAGTATTAACATGTAGTAGTAACATGTAGTATTAACATGTGGTATTAACACGTAGTATTAACATGTGGTATTAACATGTGGTATTAACATGTGGTATTAACACGTAGTATTAACATGTGGTATTAACATGTGGTATTAACACGTAGTATTAACATGTAGTAACATGTGGTATTAACATGTAGTAACATGAAGTATTAACATGTGGTATTAACACGTAGTATTAACATGTAGTATTAACATGTAGTATTAACATGTGGTATTAACATGTAGTAACATGTGGTATTAACATGTAGTAACATGAAGTATTAACATGTGGTATTAACACGTAGTATTAACATGTAGTAACATGTGGTATTAACATGTAGTAACACGTAGCATTAACATGTAGTAGTAACATGTAGTATTAACATGTGGTATTAACACGTAGTATTAACATGTGGTATTAACATGTGGTATTAACATGTGGTATTAACACGTAGTATTAACATGTGGTATTAACATGTGGTATTAACATGTGGTATTAACACGTAGTATTAACATGTGGTATTAACATGTGGTATTAACATGTGGTATTAACAAGTGGTATTAACATGTAGTATTAACACGTGTTATTAACATGTAGTAACATGAAGTATTAACATGTGGTATTAACACGTAGTATTAACATGTAGTAACATGTAGTATTAACACGTAGTATTAACATGTAGTAACATGTGGTATTAACATGTAGTATTAACATGTGGTATTAACACGTAGTATTAACATGTAGTATTAACACGTGTTATTAACATGTAGTAACATGTAGTATTAACACGTGTTATTAACATGTAGTAACATGAAGTATTAACAAGTGGTATTAACATGTGGTATTAACACGTAGTATTAACATGTAGTATTAACATGTGGTATTAACGGTGTCTTTTGGTTTTCATGATCAGAAATGTCGTGTTTGTGTTGAGGTGAGATCGGATCACATGACCCCCCCACGTGACATGTAACCTGATAGACACCTGTGTTTTCATTGTCGTCTGCACTGATGATAATAATGATGATCATCATTCTCTTCTTCTTCTTCTTCTTCGCTGCAGTAAAAGAGCTGGAGGTCGGGGTAAAGAGATGAGGGGGGCACTAAACCTTCGAGACCTCTGACACACACACTTCCTGCTGAGCGTGTGGTGCTGCAGGTCAGAGGTCAGAGGTCAGAGCTTCAGTTACCTGAAGGCAGCGCAGACTCACAGTGATTTACCTGAGGTGTGTTCAGGTGTAACAGGATAAACCACGAGTCCAGATGATTCAGTTCACTCGTCACGTCAGTGTCACAGCTTGTCTTTCACACAAAATATAATGTTCATATTCAGTAGATCTCAGAAGTGAAGTTTTATTTTGATGAATATAATAATAAATCAAGAGAATAAACGTGTTTAATCTGCAACGTCTGTTTGTGTTTCACTTGTTCCACTTCTGGTATGAAAGTGCTGCTGATGTGCCTCTGAGCATTCAACTGTATGTGGCTCTGTGACTCCTCACCCTCCTCCTCTACTCACCCCTCCAGAGGTCAGAGGTCAACTCAACAACTGGCAGCGGTCACGCTCCTGTGACCTCCAGCTCCTGCAGTGGTTATCGTGTTACACTGCGAGTCTGACTGCAGCTGTGAGGATCTGAACTCTTGGCTCCTGTTAACAATGAGTTCAGCTCGTTACCGTGTCTGAGCGTCATGAGACGTTCGATCACAAGCTTCTGACAGAAGGAAGTAAAACCTTCTGCTTCCTGTTTTACTGTGACACCAACGCCACCATCTGCCTGATATGGTGAACACTCACCTCAGCTCATGTGGTGCATGCTGTGCTTAAATCCATTATTTCACCTCTTTCTGTTTTCAAGCTTATTTGATTTGTTTACCAGTTCAGCCAGGAACACTATGTCCTGATTTACCCATTTGTTGCAAATGGGGACACAGTTGTGATCGACGTTGAAGGCTCCATTTCTTGGAGGTTCCCTGGATTAAAACCGTGTTTGGACTTCGGTGCTAAAAAGGTGGAGGCTGGGGTGGTGGAGGAAGTTGCCGGCAGCAGGCGTGGGTGGCAGTGTAGCTGAGCAGGGATCAGTGAGGATGAGGTCGTATCTAAAGGGACTGCTTTGGTGAGAGAATGAGCTGTGATTGGTGGGTGGCTGACGAGCACCCGTGACCTATTGGTAGCTGACAGCTGAGAACATGACTCTGTGTCCTGCATGAACTAATGCGAAGCTTCATTTCTCTTGTATTAAAGTGATACATGATTAGTTCTTATACTCCTAATGATAATCATAATAGTTATGTGGTGTGAGATTTGGATTCGCAGCTCTGGAGTCACAGAAGCTGTTTTTAGACATGAGTTCTGGAGGATGTGTGCACAGAGTCTAGACTTTCTCTGGATATTTTTTCTTTCACACATGAACAGCAGCAGATTCTCTGCTCAGACGCAGTCACAATCACACAGTAACCTCCAGAGCGTTCAGGCGAGGGGTGGAGCAGCAGACAGAGGCTGGAGGTAACGATGTGTATGGCATCCTGACAAATGTTTTTCTTTTTGATTTTTGTGTTTCCTGTTAGAAACATCTTCAACACACTCGCTCGCTCTCGACCAATCCCCCAGAGAATCTCCTGCTCTATTCCTACATGGGCTCAATCAGACAGGAGAGAACCTGGAGCTAATACCAAGGTAACTATCTGGTCCGACAATGTTTAGTTAGGGTTAGTCGATGTTCGTTATGATTAGTCTGGGTTAGTTTGGTTAAGGTTTGTGCCTGAAGTTGAACTAAGTGATTAGATTCATCAGGCTTCATAGAAATGTACAGCTGGGTGTCGTCTGTGTAACAATGGTAGTGTATGTGGTGCTTTCTCATGATGTTGCCTAAGGGAGCATATATAAGGTGAAGAGTATCGGTCCAAGGACAGAACCTTGTGGAACTCCATGACTAACTTGCATGTGCATGGGGGGGGGGGGGTCATTGTTGACGTTAACAAATTGAAATCTATCTGATAAATATGACTGAAACCAGTCTGAAGTTCCTCTGATCCCTTCATGTTGTTCTAGTCTCTGTGATCTTATGATCTATGGTGTCAAACGCTGCACTAAGATCCAACAGGACGAGGACAGAGACAAGTCCATCATCTGAGGCCATGAAAAGGTCATGAGTGACTTTTAACAGCTGTTTCTGAGCAGGATTCTACATCCTGACTGAAAGTTTTCTAACAAACGTTACTACCTGAGTCGTCACACAGCTGGTTAGCAACAGCTTCCTCTAGGATTTCAGAAATGAAGGTTTGATGTGGGTCTGTAATGAGCTCAGACTCTGGATCTTTTATTACAGCTACTTTAAAAGCTTGTGGTACGTAGCTGGTTCACAAAGACATGTTCGTCTGATTTAATATGGAATCTTAAATTGTGTTTAACACATTAGATCATTATATGATATTATTTTATATTATATTATAAGTTATGTTTTTCAGTAATCCTTAAGATATCACACTCAGAGGAGACTTTTTCTTTGTGTCTCTCTGGGACGGTCACTTTTTAATTTTGGACAGTCATTTTCTATTGTAGCGAATCAGGGAACAATCGTCCTCTCAGGTCAGAGACTCTTCATCATGGATCATTGTCTTCTTCACATGTTGATGAAACCAGTGGTTTCAGTGGGACAGACTCTTCTTACATCATATCTAGGGATGGTGTATGTGTGTATTATGTGTGTATTATTTATGTGTATTATGTGTATGTGTGTATTATGTGTGTATTATGTGTGTATGAAGTGTGTGTGTATTATGTGTGTATGAAGTATGTGTGTATGAAGTATGTGTGTATGAAGTATGTAAAAAGTCTCTGTGTAAAGCACAATGATCACAGTATTTTCACTGGTAATAGAATATTCTTATATTTCATTATTCAAAGTGAACGAATGACTGAATGTGTTTTAATGAATCAAAGGAAAACTGTCGACGTCCATTCAGCTCTGACACGAAACTCGAGCCTGTCGTATTATTATCACACTCTCAGGGCTCAAACCGCTAGTTAGAGCCCGGCCTCTGTGGTGCCACCTTCAGACCAGCTCCATTGTGTGGACGCTCAGCGGTAGAGATTATGTGGTCGGGTTCAAACACAAGAGAAAGAACCCCCCCCCCTCAGTGAGCTAGTCAGGTTGCTGTGGTCACCTGGAGCTGGAGGCTCCCAGCACGACGCCCACTTTCATCCTTTGTACCACTGAGCATGAAGGGGAGGGGCTTCAATTTGGCAATGCAGCTGGTAGAGACGCCCCCCAACACCCACCTAACCCCACTCAGGAGGAGGAGGAGGACACACCTTCATCCTGTTGTACACTTCACCATTATCATCATCATCATCACCATCATCACCATTATCTTCATCACCATCATCACCATTATCTTCATCATCATCTTCACCATTATCTTCATCACCATCATCACCATTATCTTCATCACCATCATCATCATCATCACCATTATCTTCATCATCATCACCATTATCTTCATCATCATCATCTTCATTACCATTATCTTCATCACCATCATCACCATTATCTTCATCATCATCTTCATCATCATCACCATTATCTTCATCATCATCATCACCATTATCTTCATCATCATCACCATTATCTTCATCATCATCATCACCATTACCATTATCTTCATCATCATCATCTTCATTACCATTATCTTCATCACCATCATCACCATTATCTTCATCATCATCTTCATCATCATCACCATTATCTTCATCATCATCATCACCATCATCATCATCATTATTTTCATCACCATCATCTTCATCACCATTATCTTCATCATCATCATGACCATTATCTTCATCACCATCATCACCATTATCTTCATCATCATCTTCATCATCATCACCATTATCTTCATCATCATCATCTTCATTACCATTATCTTCATCACCATCATCACCGTTATCTTCATCACCATCATCACCATTATCTTCATCACCATCATCACCATTATCTTCATCATCATCTTCATCATCATCACCATTTTCTTCATCATCATCATCTTCATCATCTTCATCATCATCACCATTATCTTCATCATCATCATCTTCATTACCATTATCTTCATCATCATCACCATTATCTTCATCACCATCATCACCATTATCTTCATCACCATCATCACCATTATCTTCATCATCATCATCACCATTATCTTCATCATCATCTTCATCATCACCATCATCATCACCATTATCTTCATCACCATCATCACCATTATCTTCATCACCATTATCTTCATCATCATCTTCATCATCATCACCATTATCTTCATCACCATCATCACCATTATCTTCATCATCATCATCATCATCATCACCATTGTCTTCATCATCATCACCATCACCATTATCTTCATCACCATCATCACCATTATCTTCATCATCACCATTATCTTCATCACCATCATCATCATCATCGTCATCTTCATCACCATTATCTTCATCACCATCATCATCATCGTCATCTTCATCACCATTATCTTCATCATCTTCATCATCATCACCATCATCATCACCATTATCTTCATCATCATCATCTTCATCACCATTATCTTCATCATCATCATCACCATCATCATCACCATTATCTTCATCATCATCATCACCATCATCATCACCATTATCTTCATCACCATCATCACCATTATCTTCATCATCACCATTATCTTCATCACCATCATCATCATCATCGTCATCTTCATCACCATTATCTTCATCACCATCATCATCATCGTGATCTTCATCACCATTATCTTCATCATCTTCATCATCATCACCATCATCATCACCATTATCTTCAACATCATCATCACCATTATCTTCATCATCATCATCATCATCACCATCATCATCACCATTATCTTCATCATCATCATCACCATCATCATCACCATTATCTTCATCACCATTATCTTCATCATCATCACCATCATCTTCATCACCATCATCATCGTCATCATCATCTTCATCATCATTATCTTCATCACCATCATCATCATCACCATTATCTTCATCATCATCATCTTCATCATCATCTTCATCACCATCATCATCATCACCATTATCTTCATCATCATCATCTTCATCATCGTCTTCATCACCATCATCATCATCGTCATCATCATCTTCATTATAACCATCATCGTCATCATAATCTTCATTATAACCATCATCGTCTTCATCACCATCATCATCATCGTCATCATCATCTTCATTATAACCATCATCGTCATCATCATCTTCATCACCATCATCATCATCATCATCATCATCACCATTATCTTCATCTTCATCGTCATCATCATCTTCATCACCATCATCATCATCATCATCGTCATCATCATCTTCATTATAACCATCATCGTCATCATCATCTTCATCACGATGGTGACCTCGACCTCAACCAACAGCAACAACGTCTGATTGGTTGAATCCACTCCTGATTGGCTGTTGACCCTGATATCAGCTGCGTCCAATCGTTTCATTAACTTTGAGTGATCTGGAGCGAACCCTCACAATAAGTTCATCAACCAAGAGGGAACAAACCCTGAACAACAAGAATCGAGTCAGAACATTAGCTTCAAAAAAGCCAAACCACAAAGTGCTACAATATAAGTGCAACGAAATATATAATAATATACAATCAGACGCAACTTTATGATGCTGAGCCTTTGAATTATAAAGTGCAGAACAACCACCGCTCATCCAACAGCCACAGAAGTGATGAAATAATGAAATACACTTCAGGAGGAGGGAGAAAAGCCACTTCTGCTGTTTGGTTTCACATCAACTGAAGATGTTAGTTTTTCATGAATGATATTTAATAAGATCAATTATTTTATCTGAACTTAGTTTACAGAGACTGAAACGTTTAGTGTATTTTATTAAACACGTATTTAAACAGCGCCTCTGAAATTTCATCCTCATCAACACCAAGATTCTCTGTTGCTGTAGTTACAGCAGAGTTTAGGTTTAAAGGTTCTGCTGAACGTGATGATGTAAAAACAGTTCAGCTCCCCCCCACCTTCCTTTCACTGATCACTGAAGTGTGATGTCAGCAGGACGCCGCTCGCTCTGATTGTGGGGGACACTTCTCTTTATTGGATAAGTGGAGCGGCTTCCTTTGTGCCTTTGAGCCTGAGGTGGCCTGTTGGGCTCTTAATCATGTGAGGTGTGCTGCGTTCAGGGGGCGGTGGACAAAGGAGTGCCGCCTCATTCAGAACAATCTGCTCAGACACCACCTCCTGATCTCTCTCCTCCACACCTCGGCCGAGCAAACAAACATGTCATGGGGGGGGTCCTGAAACAGGTTAACATTATGATGATTATTACAATTATTATTTTGTATTATTATCATCATCATTATTATTGTTATTATTATCATTTGTGTTGATAGAATTCTTATCATTATCATTGTTGTTGTTATTGTTAGTGTTGTTGTTATCAATCAATTACATTTTATTTGTCTCCTACATTTGAACGAGCAGCAACGTCCTGTTCTTAAATGAACAAGAGTCAAACCAGCAGAGAAACTTCATGAGCAGTGAATGAAGCTCCGAGTCAGCTCATCATCCAGGTTTTATGTTCATCTGTTCTGGTTTTATAAGTAGAACTGGTGTCATCCACATAACAGTGGACATTTACAGAGTGTGTCCTGATAATGTTAATCACTGGAAGCATTTATGATGAGAATAAAATTGGTCCGAGCACAGAACCCTGAGAATTATTATTATGATTATTATTTGTGTTATCATTACACATCATTCAGCTTTAATCCAAAGCGACTCACAATAAGTGCATGTAAGTATATTAGCTTACTAATTTACAATATTATAACTGTTTTTATTATTATTATTGATTGTTTTTATCTTTTTCTTTTATCATAAACTTGAACAGTTTCATGTGTTTTTATTAAATATTATTAAATATAATTGTTGTTTTATTTGATTTGTTATTTGAATTGTTCTTGATTTATCCTGAGTGGAACACAGCTGTTGATAATAACGTTGATATAATAACATTCATTATAAAGATAATAATAGTGATACGTGTCATTGATGAAGTGATCAGTGTTCGTCACTGTGAATCCACTGATGACTGTGTGTATAATAAAGTTTGGATTGAATCCTTCAGTGACTCCATCTGCACATTCCTGTGTCTCATGAGATTTAGATATCGAGGAAGCTTTAAGAAGCGAGTTAACTGCTATTCAGCCACTCTGAAAGGCCAAAGTATTTAAAAAGCCAAAATGAGAGTAGAACGAGTGTCGCGACGGGGGTTAGTGACGAGCGAAACATCGGTATTATGGCTCGGATGCCGTCTCTTCCCGGGGACAGAGGACCCTCCCAGATGGCGGTGCAGAGTCTGTCTGCTGACGGCTTTCACTCCGGGACAAAAGACTTCTAATTGAGAACAAACTGTCAGTGAAAGAGACGAGACCATGACCGGAGAGGGGGCCGCTCTGGGCCGACGGCCAGCACCGGGGGCCCAGCCAACTCTGAGGCCCTGGGCACGGTGTCTCTCTAGCCCCTGTGGCCCCTGTGGCCCCTCTGGGCTCCTCAGACCTCTCGTGACTGACACTGAGGTCAGGGAGGATAACACGCACAGCGGAGAAACACAAAGGCCTTTCACGAGAGACAGAGTCCAAACTCAGCCGACTGTCAAGTGTGAAGGAGAGGATGAGGAGAGGAAGAGAAGAGGAGAGGAAGAGGAGAGGAAGAGGAGAGGAAGAGGAGAGGAAGAGTGAACAAGGAGAGGAAGAGAAGAGGAGAGGAGAGGAAGAGGAGAGGAAGAGTGAACAAGGAGAGGAAGAGGAGAGGAGAGGAAGAGGAGAGGAGAGGAAGAGGAGAGGAAGAGTGAACAAGGAGAGGAAGAGGAGAGGAGAGGAAGAGGAGAGGAAGAGGAGAGGAAGAGGAAATGGAGAGGAAGAGGAAATGAGAGGAAGAAGAGTGAACAAGGAGAGGACGAGGAGAGGAAGAGGAGAGAAGAAGAAGAGGAAGAGGAGAGGAGAAGAAGAGGAAGAGAAGAGGAAATGAGAGGAAGAGGAGTGAACAAGGAGAGGAAGAGGAAGAGGATCACCATGAAGAACATGAGCATGAAGAACACACATACATCATGTAACATACATCATGTGACATACCTAATGTGACATACATCATGTGACATACATCATGTGACATACCTCACGTGACATACATCATGTGACATACCTCATGTGACATACCTCACGTGACATACATCATGTGACATACCTC
>NC_091101.1:27160000-27182500 GCF_024713975.1 Paralichthys olivaceus
AGGGTTCAAGAGGCAGAGATGATCACACTGATGAGCAACGTGCTCCAACTTCATCAGTTTAAAACAAAGACTCATATCACACCTGAGACACACTTCAGAAGGACTGTACAGATGTTCCACACAGGCACTTTGTGCAATAGTGTCTTGACCTGTTGTGTGGTCAGTGTGCGTGAAGCAGCAGATCGTCCGACTCGTTCGCAACAACAGGAACATGTGGGGAACTTTCAGGCGAGGGGCGGAGCCTGTAGAGAAGCAGGACATGACATATAAATTCTGCTGCTCCGCCTCTCACCTGAAGAATGAGGAGGATCCTGTGTTGTTGTGAACAAACAAACAATCTGCTGCTTCGTGTGTGAAAGACAAACTCTGGAGAAAGTCCAGATCTAATTCTGCGGACGTTCTCTGGAGTTCATGTGTAAAAACAGACAGATCTGGTCTTGGACTTGTGTTGAACTCTGAGGTGGTCTGATCCGACAGAGAGCATCTGTCCTCACACCAGGACAAAGTCAGGAGTGTTTCTACCTCGTCCAGCTGTGTGTGTCTGTGCATCACCTCAGGGCATTTTGTCACTTAAGAGAGGGACGATCAGTGCCCCCCCCCCCGAGCTGCACGCTTCAAAGGCCGGATGAGCAGATTAGAGGATGGGCCCAGGACTAACTGATTTAGGAAGGTTTAGTCTTCACTCGGAAATCCATCCTCTTTGTTTTGGCTTCATCGGCCGCCGGCTCTGATGCTTTTTAATTCATTTCTCTCTGCTCCAGTGAGCTACAGGTGCCTGCAGAGGACATGACCAGGTCCTCGTGTCTTCACAGGACAATCAAAGTCCAGAGATGACACGGGGGAAAACTTTCTTCTGACTCTCCATTTCATTCTCAAATGTTTTTAAAGAGTTTCTTTGGAGCGTTTGCAGGAACTTTGATGCCACGGTGGAGTCACCGCTGTTTTTCTTTTCCCCTACATGAAAACATGGTGGATAAACATGGGGGGGGCACAGTTGTAGAGGGTTTGTGGTAAACCTTTAGTGTCTGCTGCCTCCTGCTGGTCACTCTGAGCAGTGCAACCTGACAGTTTGAAAAGTCGAGAGTTAAAACTTGAGTGGTATAAAAATATTTGAGGACATATAGAGGCAGTAAGAGATAAACTTCACCAGCGTATTGATTATTTTACTACGAACAACAGCTCAGTCACTTCTGTTATAAATCCAGTTTGTGCTGCCACATGTTGCACAGGGCGGAGTTTCTAATGGTCATATTAATGAGGAGGCGTGTTTTAAATTCAGCTGTACAGTGTCACCAGTGAAACCACTGGAACCAGTTTGTTTTAGTTTTTTTCTGCATACAGAGCTATTGATCACACGACAGATCAACATCCACAAGATTCTCCATAGCTTCATCTTTTTATTAGACACACGTTAATATAGGGAATCAAACATGCGACATCTGTTTCACTAAAAAGTTACTGAATCCATTATCATCATCTGTATATAATCTGAAAAATGTCCCTAAGCGACAGATGACATTTGTCCTCCTGTCTCCTCGTTGTTTCACTGAGACACCCCCCCACCCCCCATATAACCTGATTCTGCTGCATTAGAACCTCTTCAGTCTGTTTGTCAGACATCATAGTGCCTCTCCTCCTCCTCCTCCTCCTCGTCCTCGGTCTTCTTGATGAATGCAGACGACAGCTCCTGCAGAAGTAGTTCCTGGGACGGAGTACAGACTCCCTGCAGCGGTTGCATCCTCCTCACCACCGGCTGCTGGGGGGCGTTCGATTCTTGAGAGCTGCAGTCTGCTTCTCCATGACCACCCCCACCTCCACTGCTGCTGCTGTGCACCAAAGTCTCCACAGAGCCATCGTCCGTCTGGACCGGGTCAGGGACGATCACACGATCGTGTCCAGTCTCTAGGGGGACAAGTCTGAGCGGTGGGTGATCCAGGACCTCCTGGGTCTCTGCAGCACTACTGGACAGGAAGCTGGTCTCCAGAGATTTTAGGACCTGCAGGCCAAAGTCTCCGACCTCTTCATAGAGCGGCTCTGGGAGGTCAGGAGACTCTGGACGCTCATCAAACGAGTCCTGCTGCACCTTCATGGGCTGCAGATACAGAAAGACACTGAAAACCCTGATTCCACACAACACTCACAAAGTAAATGTACCAAATACTCACAAAGTACATGGAGAGAGTTCTTCTGTCATGTAACTTTCTCTAAGGGGAGAAGGAAATAAAAAGTCTGATGAATGATAGGACAGAAATTTAATTTCACATTCAAAAAAAATGTTGAGTCAAACATCGTCCAGAGAAAAGATGAAGCTGCTGTTACTTCCAGTTGATCATTTGAATTTTTTCACGCTCTAATGTTCAGAAAACATCTCTGTCCTCAGACTGTCCATCGCTGCAGCTCCTCTTTAAGACCCTCCTCCTGATATAGTCTGCTCTGATTGGTCAACAGCTTCCTATGTGTAGGAAATGTCGGTCTCAAAAGTCACATGACATCATGATGATGGGTAAGTATGGGCCACACCACTGACATGTTAACAGAACTTTTTCAAATTCAAGCCAGAATCCCTGCAGTTGTACGCCTGCCCCTCCCACTAGACTTCCAGTTGCTCCAGGTGTTTTTCTTGAGTTTCCCTCAAGACACTCTTGATATATCTCCTTCGGGGGAAAGGGACGGATGTAAACCACAGTGCCTTCGGCCGCTGGCTGTCGCCGACACAGAGGCTTAGAAACATTGTTCTCACCAGCGTCTGATTGGCCGACAGCATGCTGCTGTTGCTCTCGTCTCCTCTGATGGGGACGAGCGGCATTGTGCCGAACTTCTGTTTGCAGATATCTGACGAGGAGTGACGCCTCAGCAACGGAGGACCGGGGCCATCGCTCTGGAAAAGAATCAAAGAGATAGTGGGAAACTGCAGCAGAGGATGCTGGGAGTTCAAGCTCCATCTGATTGGTGGGAACAACTCAGTCCACTTCAGTCTGACCAGGGAACCTGATCCTGGATCAGAGAGAAACTGACCTGAGCTTTGAGGAAGCTGGTGACCCAGTTCCACAGGTCGGCCTCACTGCTGCAGCTCAGGAACCTGAATCACGTGAAGCAGGAAACACGGGATCTTACTGCAGGTCACATGACTGAGGTCCAAGAAGAACTGACATGATATCAGCTTGTTCACTTTAATTACATATTACTTTATATACAGTCACTGATACTTACAGCTGGTGTTTGTGTGACATCACAGTGAGTCCCCACCTGCAGGTGAAAACCGGTCATTAACGTTCTCTGTTACTTTATGAATGAAATCATATAACCGAACAGTTTTAGTTCTTCAGGCTGGAACCCTGAGGTTCTTCTCACCTGCTTGGAGCTTTTAATTTCCTGCGGATACCGATGTAGATCTTCATGGACTTCAGAGACCACTCCTTCTCTGGTTTGATGCTCTGCACAACGACACACAGCAGTCAGGAGAAACAGGACGAACCCTGGTCTCAGGTCTGAGGTTCAGGTTCTGACAGAACCCTGGTGACTATTTACCTTCTTGTCTTTCAGTAACAGCAGTTTTCCGTCCTTGATCTGAAACGTTCTCTCCTGGAACTTGTTCCCCTGAAGAAGCTTTGGAGGTTCCTCTCGACACCTCAACAGACCGATCTTCATAATCTCACTCTTATAGGCTAAACAGACAGAAAGAGAGACAGTGAGACAGACAGAGAGACAGACAGACAGACAGATAGAGACACAGTGAGACAGACAGAGAGACAGTGAGACAGACAGACAGACAGAGACACAGTGAGACAGACAGAGAGACAGTGAGATAGACAGACAGACAGACAGACAGTGAGACAGACAGATAGACAGACAGACAGACAGACAGTGAGACAGACAGAGAGACAGACAGACAGACAGACAGAGAGACAGACAGACAGACAGATAGAGACACAGTGAGACAGACAGAGAGACAGTGAGACAGACAGACAGACAGAGACACAGTGAGACAGACAGAGAGACAGTGAGATAGACAGACAGACAGACAGACAGTGAGACAGACAGAGAGACAGACAGACAGACAGAGAGACAGACAGACAGTGAGACAGACAGAGAGACAGTGAGACAGACAGTGAGACAGACAGTGAGACAGACAGAGAGAGAGACAGACAGACAGACACATTGAATGTAAACAATGTAAAGTGAAAATCAGTAATTTTCTGCTATTTTCTGGAGCAATGATAAATAATGATGATGGACAGAATGTGGACAGAATGTGGACAGAATGTGGACAGACAGGTGAGGATGTCGAGGCCGTCTCCTTTAGGAACTCTCTTCACCACCAGGTAGGCGGAGCTTGGGTCGGCCATCGTGCACCACTGCAGGGCCTGTTCCAGGACTTTTTCTTTGGGATGTAATGGTCGCTCTGACAGAGAGAGAGAGACAGGTGTATCAGAGAGAGAGGTGAGAGAGGGAGAAGAGAGAAAGAGGTGTATCAGAGAGAGAGGTGAGAGAGGGAGAAGAGAGAAAGAGGTGTATCAGAGAGAGGGAGAAGACAGAAAGAGGTGTATCAGAGAGAGAGGTGAGAGAGAGAGTAAGGTATATCAGACAGAGACAGGTGTATCATGCTGTCTCACCCAGCTGTCCGTCTTCGATGGTCTCAAATGTCATCCAGACGTCTTTGTCTCCGGGGGGTACGTTCCTCATGTACAGAACCTGATTGGTCAGCTCCTCAGCACACATGGTGGGAGACACCTGCAGGGGTCAGAGGTCACACACATGAACATGACCTGAGGTCAGCCTGTTCTCACACAGTAGAACAGTGTCACGTCCATCACGTTAGAAACCTCATCAACACGTCAGGAACACGTCAGGAACATGTCAAGAACATGTCAGAAACATGTCAGGAACATGTCAGGAACATGTCAGGAACATGTCAGGAGCATGTCAGGAACATGTCAGGAGCATGTCAGGAGCATGTCAGGAACATGTCAGGAACATGTCAGGAGCATGTCAGGAACATGTCAGAAACATGTCAGGAACATGTCAGGAACATGTCAGGAGCATGTCAGGAACATGTCAGGAGCATGTCAGGAGCATGTCAGGAACATGTCAGGAACATGTCAGGAGCATGTCAGGAACATGTCAGAAACATGTCAGGAACATGTCAGAAAGATGTCAGGAGCATGTCAGGAACATGTCAGGAACATGTCAGGAGCATGTCAGGAACATGTCAAGAACATGTCAGAAACATGTCAGGAACATGTCAGTAGCATGTCAGGAACATGTCAGGAGCATGTCAGGAACATGTCAGAAAGATGTCAGAAACATGTCAGGAACATGTCAGGAGCATGTCAAGAACATGTCAGAAACATGTCAGGAACATGTCAGGAGCATGTCAGGAACATGTCAGGAACATGTCAGGAGCATGTCAGGAACATGTCAGAAACATGTCAGGAACATGTCAGGAACATGTCAGGAGCATGTCAGGAACATATCAGAAACATGTCAGAAAGATGTCAGAAACATGTCAGGAACATGTCAGGAGCATGCCAGGAGCATGTCAAGAACATGTCAGAAACATGTCAGGAACATGTCAGGAGCATGTCAGGAACATGTCAGAAAGATGTCAGAAACATGTCAGGAACATGTCAGGAGCATGTCAGGAACATGTCAGGAACATGTCAGAAGCATGTCAGGAGCATGTCAGGAACATGTCAGGAACATGTCAGAAACATGTCAGGAACATGTCAGGAACATGTCAGGAACATGTCAGGAACATGTCAGGAACATGTCAGAAACATGTCAGGAACATGTCAGGAACATGTCAGGAACATGTCAGGAGCATGTCAGGAACATGTCAGAAACATGTCAGGAACATGTCAGGAACATGTCAGGAGCATGTCAGGAACATATCAGAAACATGTCAGGAGCATGTCAGGAACATGTCAGGAACATGTCAGGAACATGTCAGGAGCATGTCAGGAGCATGTCAGGAACATGTCAGGAACATGTCAGGAACATGTCAGGAGCATGTCAGGAGCATGTCAGGAGCATGTCAGGAACATGTCAGGAACATGTCTGTGGTTTAGTTAAGGTCTGAAAACATCTTGAGAGTAGTACACACTTACTTTAAGCGTGATGCAGCAGTCTGGTATCTTCATCTCCAGGTAAACTTCGATGATCAGATCTCCAGCCTGAGACAGCTGCACATGAACACGTATGAGGACCTGATCTGTGAGTCTTCGTCCATCGATCACTGTTTGGTTCTTACCTGCGTGTCCTTCCAGGAGGTGATGAGGCTGATTTCCAGCTCGATCTGGGTCTGATGCTCCTCATCGATCTGAATCAAACACAATGTAAAGTGAAACACAAACACAAACCTCAGAGCAAAAGTGAGCGACGTTGCGTTACAGCTGTACTCACATTAAACACATACAGGAAGTTGTCTATCAGATCCTCTATGATCTTCACCTCGTGTACCCCTTTTCCATCGGTCTGAAACAGACTGGGAGCAAACAGCAGTGACAGGTTCTTGGTGCACATCTGGTTCAGGTCGGCACATTTCTGGACCCTGAGGGGGACAAAGGACAAGCGCTGCTACTTCAGCCCTGAATCCAGCTGCTACGGTGTGAATCAGGGTCAGCTCACCTATACAGGTGACTGATGAGCGCAGCCAGAGTCGTCCTGTTGACTCGAGGGAGACTCCGGATGATTTCTTTGTAACGGTCCAACCTCTGACTCTTCTGAGGGATTTCTGGAGATAAACATTCAACTTGATTTAACTTCTAGACTCACTTTTAAATATGACAACACAGCAGTTGTATTGTTCAGCTGATTCAACAACAGACACTCAGTATTTAACCATGAAACATGTTGTGTCATAGGAACAGTTCACACTTTAATATTCAGTCTGAAACTTCAAGTGTTTGTTCACGTTTCATCTGATCTGTTTTAGTTTCTCATTGTAATTTAAGGACTAAAGAGTTTTGTCTCACATACGTCCTGTCGTCATCACCTACGTGGGCGTCGTCTACCTATACTTGACTCTGATTGGTTTGTAGACGGCGTCTGACGTGGGCTTGTTGTCAGTTGGGGGGGTAGTAGTCTTTCTGTTTAAATGGAGACAATGAAGGTGGTGCTCTGAGGAACCCTTCACACCTGATATTTAGGTTCAGACTAAACTGAAGAGTCTGAGGTCTGAAACAAACAAGTCCAAAGTTCTGACACTAAATCTCTCACATCAGAAACAGAACATTCAAATGTTTTCAGAAAGCTATGGGGGGGTGTGGAAGTGAGGACATTTGTGTGGAGGTTTCAGTCTCAGGTCCAGAGGAGGACAGTAATCTGTCTTAGCTTCAGACCTGATTGACAGAGTCAGATTCATCTATAATTAAGTGAATATCACAGACAGAACTGCAATCTGCAGATTTAAAGTTGACACATAAGCGTGTCAACGTAAAGACACGTCCAGGATCCCTGTGGCCACTAAACAAGTTTGTATGGTGTGAGAGAGACTCTTTGTCTTAGAGGACACTATGGAGTTTCAGCAGGACAATCCGACAGCAGACGTATCAGGGCCATCATTGTTCAGATCAGGTTTTACAGGTCATCATGTCCTGTTCTTACAATCAAGGTATCAAATATCAGAGACAAGTCCACTAAAGTCCGTCCTTGGAAAAGACCATGAACTCTAAACCTGGACCCTAACAGAACTCACTGGCAGCCTCCTGCCACAGCGGGTGCAGGTCAGCCATGAAGATGGGGTCGTCGATCTCTCTGAAGAACCTCTTAAGGACGTCCGTCACGTCCTCGATGAAGTGGTCTCCAATCCGCAGTTTGACGTTTCGAGCGTCTTTGCGAAACTCTTCCATCAGCAGTTTAATCCTGGACTTGGCCCCGTTCTTCCTGTAGATGCCCTCGTGGCCCAGACCTAAAAACAATGAGGAAGACGATGATGATGAGCTCCGAGAAACGAAGAAGCTGCGTTGAGTTCTCTCCTCAACATGACTCCTCTGATTAGACCATAATGATTCTTATCTGTGCTCTGAGCTAACGGATTCAGAACCAGGATCAGACTTGGACCAGGATATTATTTAGACCAGGATCTGACTTGGATCATGATCCTATTCAGACTAGAATCTGACTCTGAACCAGGATCTGATTTAGACCAGGATCAGATTCAGACTAGGATTTGATTCAGACTAGGATCTGACTTGGACCAAGATCAATTCAGACCAGGATCTGACTTGGATCATGATCCTATTCAGACTAGAATCTGACTCTGAACCAGGATCTGATTTAGACCAGGATAAGATTCAAACTAGGATCTGATTTAGACCAGGATCAGATTCAGACTAGGATTTGATTCAGACTAGGATCTGACCTGGACCAGGATCAATTCAGACCAGGATCTGACTTGGATCATGATCCTATTCAGACTAGAATCTGACTCTGAACCAGGATCTGGACCAGGGTGAAGTGGAGAACCTGGACCTCAGCAGCTCCTCAGAAGTTCCTCAGTAACCCTTTTTTAAATTGATCCTCCTCTTCCTTACCGTACTGAGTGATGAAGGCCATGCAGCTGTCCACGATGATGGGGATGTCGTTCCTGCTTAGCTGCTGCTCTCTCAGAGTGTTTCCTGTCCCGCCGGCTGCTCGCTGGATGTCCGAGTACCACAGAGAGAAATCTGTGCGGCCAACGCCCTGCAGGTGCAGAGTCCTGAGGAGGAGACGATGAAGGAAAACAAATGACATCAAGAGGGACAAGAATTACTGCCTCCGCCAACCAGCGCAGATCCCATCGACATATTTCGACATAATGCATTTGTCCAAATTCATAGAGGTCACTGTGACCTTTGACCACCGAACTCTAATTGGTTAATGAGTCAAGTGAAAACCAAGTTTGAAAGAATCAACTCGATAAATAGGTTTTATTGGGATGGCATTAAAATGTGTTTCAAAAGCACAATTAAAATTATAATTGTTTTTCAAGATCTTTCAGTTTTCCTGAAATCTGCTCTTGAGCTTGATTCTTTGGGGAATTTCTAGAAACATCTTTAAAATGATTTTTCCATTTAAATGGACTGTAAACAAATTCTACATTTATTTGACCTAAATTACTTATTATTAGTTTCTATTATTAGTATTCGTGTTATTAGTATATTAGTAATATTAATATTATTGACTAATTATTTGTAATTGGTTTGTAGATATTTGTCCTTGTTCGCTCTCACTGCAGTTTGATATTGTCTCACAGTTACTGAGGCAGAGGACGAAGTGAACATTGAGTTCACAGTCTCTGGGGATGTTTGTGTGTATTGTGTGAGGGTGGAAATCCTTCGAGGTAATAGAATGGACATCACAATCTTTCAGTTTGTGAAGGTGTGACCTGACAGTTCTGAGAAACACTCTCTCTGCTGCCCGCAGGTCAGACCTGTGTGGATTAGTGTGTGAGCTGAGATATGATTCAGAGAGAATCCCTGTGGCTGCGTCTGTGTTTGGGGAAGAGCCTTTTCTCATCAATCAATTTACTATTGGAGTCAATCCATCAGACAATATCAGATTTGCAGTGGGACTCTGTGGTCTAATGAGACCCGGGAGTGAAATACAGGGGGTCTCGGGGGGGTCTGAAACCCCTTGACTGAAACTTAAGACCCCTAAACCGCAAAATCCTGGAGGGTCTCTGGAAAGAACTATTTAAAAGATTATTTGTCTTGTAATTGTCCTGAAAATGTCTTTTAAAATCGTAATATGTCCAGTGTCAGGTTGGCACTCTATGTTTGTTTCCACTACTTCACACATTA
This sequence comes from Paralichthys olivaceus, assembly GCF_024713975.1. Taxonomy (NCBI): domain Eukaryota; kingdom Metazoa; phylum Chordata; class Actinopteri; order Pleuronectiformes; family Paralichthyidae; genus Paralichthys; species Paralichthys olivaceus. The sequence continues at coordinate 27,169,783 of NC_091101.1, forward strand.
CGGGTCCATTGTTCTGTACCGTGCCACGTGTTCTCTGACCGGAAGTCAGAAGTTATTTGGACCTGAACAGAACTGACCTAACTGATTTACTTTGAGTTTGTTTGATTTGCTCTAGAGTTTCTGAGACACCTTTAATTTTGATTTTACACACTGAATATGGGCTCTACAAATGAAATTTGAGTGATTGATGGGATCACGTGATTGCGTGTTGCTGCTGTGGTCAGTGGTTCAAACTCTGTGACGGACGTGTCCTCTTCTTTCAGACAATTCTTTGCTTTGAGTTCCTCTGTGAGAGCGATAGGTTGAATCTTGTGTCCCGTTCTCTGGTTTATCTCTTTCACCTGTTCTAACAGTGCAACAAGTTCCTCTGACTCCCTTTGCTGCAGTTGTTTCACTTGTCCTGCCAGTTAACAACTCTTCCTTTTGACCTTTTCTGTCTTTAAGTAATTGTTTTTTGTGATTTTTGGATGTATCTGTTGTTGTTTCTGTAAGAGCTGTGCTGAGGCTTTGTCAGTCTGATTCAAGACCAGTTCCCTGCACCAGCACCATTTCCAACCTCACGAAGTGTCCCTCAGGTCTATAAAGGAGACCTGATGTGGAGGGGTCACGGTCGCTCTCCTCCTCATTTGTGATGCTGGAGACAGTTGGAGGGTTTAAATGACCATCATGAGGCTGGAGGTGTTTCCCCTCGCTACTAGAGCTTTGAGAGCTTTGAATTGTTCTGGCAGGATATCATAGATATATTATAGACACTGACGGTTTTCCCGGAGATATCGGAATCACAAGGCAGAAAATGTGCTTTGTGAGGTCACTGTGACCTTTGATCACCAAAATCTGATCAGTTCATTCTTGTTTGTACCAAAATTTCTCTCAAGGGTTTTTTAAGATATAGTGTTTCCAAGAACCAGACGGTCGGACGACCTGAAAACAGAATGCCTCTGGCCAATGGCAGTTTTAAAAACGCCTCGACATCCTCTCACCTTCCCTTCTCCACCAGCACCAGGATGTCTTTCTTCTCGTGGTTCTCCTTCTCAGAGGTTATGCCTTCAAAACAAACAAACAGTTTCAATCAGTCCTACACAGTGTGTACATGGAGAACAGATCCAGAACCAGAACCAGGACCAGGACACTGACTGAGCTCCTGCAGGCGGTTCAGGTTGATGATGTCCTCTGCTGCTCCATCATTTAGGGGACAAATGAAGAGGTTGGACTTCTGCAGGACAAAGTATGCATCCTTCCACTGCTGAGGGTCCAACATGGCTCGGTAGCGCAGCAGACCGACGCGCTCAAACTCCCGAGTCAGCAGACAGTGACAGCTGAGCGGTGTTGCAGCCTGGTGGTGAAGAACAGGGCAGTTAGACTAAAAACACCTGAAACTAAAGAACCAAGAATCAACAGGAAAACTGAAGCAAGGGTTCAAGAATAAATATTATTTGATATTCCAAATATTTATAACCTTTTAAATGTGTCAGAATATTTAAACTTTGACTGTTGAAATGTTTTTGTATCAATATCAAGGAAGAGTCACAGTGTCCGACCTTCCCGATGGCTTTGGTCCAGCTGTGCAGAGCGCCGGAAGTCTCCAGACCGAAAAGGAAGAGTTTCTCTGAAGTCAAATATAACTCAAAGGTGTAACGGAACCTGGGGGCGACATTTAAAACTTCCTTCAAGCTAAAGTTCGTCTTTCTGTGTCGGTTTTAACAGAAACCAATCAGAAGAAGAGAGCAGCGTCTGTACCTGTCCATGAATCCATTGTTGTTGTTGTTGTTGTTGTTGTTGGACGAGTCCGGTCGGCCGACGCCCAAACACACAATGTCTTTAACATTGATCTGCAGGCAGGGATCAGCTGATCGCTCCGACTCGTACAAGAGCAGCGAGCGATCCACTGAACACCAGAACTTCTGGAAGTCTGAACAAGACGAGAGATTAGTTTGAAATCTGAGACGTTAGATCTGAAAGTTTTAGTGATCACAAACACGTTTCAGTACATTTTCATAATAAAATATAAAACAGGAGATTTAAAGATGATGTCACTGTCTCAGATTATCACACACACACACACAAACACACACCTACCTTCTCGAGTTTTTCTCGACAGGGTTCCTCTGTTGATGGAGCCGGATTTGTAAAGATAACCAGTGTGAAGAACAGGTTGCATGATCTCATCATAAACACTGGGATCTGAGAAACACAAACACAAGAACACACACACAGCAACTGATTGTCTTTATATTATTTAAATACGTATGTTCATAAAAATCTATATAGATGTATGTATTCAAAGATTTTTATTGTCAAATACACAAAGAACACACGTTTCCCTATGAATTGAAATTCTTGTGCTGTCCTTTCTGAATTTACATTGTAATGACTAAACATGGCTTCACCTCACACCACACGACGAATATTTTATCTGAGCACAAGAGTCCAGACCTGACGTGATGCAATGATCCAGCAGGTGGTGCTGTTGGCCACCTTCCAAGAGACACGCTGACTCCGCCTCCAGGAAAATCTGAGTGACGGTTTTCAGAAGTGTCTGTTCCGAGACGGCCGAACACAAGACCTGTTTAAAAATAACACAATTTTTTTAAAAATTAAACTGAGACATGAACAGGTCTCTATACACGTGATATAGACATGATGGCGTCACACGTCCTCCCGACCTTCAGCAGCTCCTCCTGGCGGCTGAACGCAGGGTGTTGGCGGCGGTATCGTCCCTCTCTGTATTTCTGAGTGATGAACTCTTTCCTCTGTTCAAGGGAGGAGTCACAGTCAAGCTCCTCCCACTTAGACAGACGAGCCACCCAGAAATCATTGGCCCGGTCATTCCCCAGCATGATGAACATCTGACGCACAAAAAAATATAAATTAACTGGAGAATAAACAGACAAACAAATAAACAAATACATGTTTGAGAAATGATTCAGTTCAGTTGACGTATTTTCTATCACTAAGCAACCACCTGCAGACAATCTACTTCCTGTTTCCAGGCCATCAATCAATCAATCAAATTTGATTTGTACAGCCCATATTTGTCTCCTAGATCTTTAACAAGCTGTGACATCCTCTGTAAAAGTACTAAAACAACTTCTAACAGGGGAAAGAACATAGAAACCTGAGAGTCAGTGAGGATCCGTCTCCCAGGACGGACACAAGCGCAGTAGATGTCACGTGGCATGAAAGGCCATGTGACGTGTGTTTTCAGGTGTTGATTTATCTTAAAAATTAAACATATGAGTGTGGGGCGGAGCCTACAAGAGATACTGTATGCATGTAACTACAGCTCCATGAACCTCAGTGTGGATGCTGCAGGTTAAAGACCCAGTGACACAGACGTCACATGTTTGATTCCACATATTTACCAGGAGCCAGAAATGATTTCAACGTCCCGAGGATATCTTTCAGTGATCTGGCTGAAAGACTGTGGACAGCTAGCCTCCTATTTCACAACGAGGATCTGCACTTTGAATATTTGAACTCTGGTGTCAAATTCGCAGGAACGAAACTCAGCGCGGTCAGTCCTAGCACCGACTGGAGGATGATCAGACCGGTCACTGCTCAGCCTCAGGTAGCGCAGGTCATCCAGACAAAGCTCCTACACCCACACACAACGACTCTGGCTTATCCGATGTTTCGACAACACGGTGAATGAAGCACTTTGCTCCTACGGGTCAGGTTGGTTCTGTTGAAGCTCCAGCAGCTGACGAAGGTTCATCCTCTGAGGAGAATCTAGATCTTTCAGAAACTCCTCAGAGGATCTCAAAGGATCTTGTGGGTCTCTGAAGACCCTGGTCCTCCTCAGAGACTGAACGATCCACAGCAGCTCCACGATAACAACATGATGTCATGGTTCAAGGGAGGGGAGTGGTCAGTGGGCGGAGCTTTTTACTGTTTGATCTCTTATCTCCAACTTAACCTGGAGCAGGTCAGCTGTTCAGCATGTTACCATGGTGATTTACCCGATAACAAGGGAACGAGCTTCGTAGAACTAAAAACTCTGAATTAAACCTAAAGTTAACCTGATAACCACAAATCCTGCTTCATAGTTCAGGACTCAGGTATAGATGGAACTGTTGGGGATATTTATTTATTAACGTATTTATACATTTATTGATTCATTCATTCATTTATTGATTGATTGGTATAGGTGGACACACTGGTTCTGCTCTCACCTGGACAATCTGGTTGCTCCAGATGCTGGTGTCCAGCTTCAGACTCTGAACTTTAGAAACCATCGTCCCCAGACCTCTGTGCTGCCCTGACACAGAGAGGGGGGGGGGGGGACACTTTATTTACATATCTTCATTGTTACAATCTGTAGGTCACAATAAAAAGTGCTAATGTAAATAAATAATTAAAAATACATCAGTTCTAAAGTGGAAAAGACAGCTGATTGTTGGTCACAGTGCAGATGATGTTTTTATAACGAGATCAGAGACTTTACATTACATTAAAACACACGAAAACATTTAAAAGAGAGAAGAGACTTGTCCGTCTCTTGCGCTCTGTAAAAACAAACACAGAATGGACAGTTATTAAGAACAGTGGGATGAAGAACAGAAAGAAAAGCGTTGGAAGGAACAGCACAGTGTAAAACTCTCCACTGGAGGTCGCCAGACATTAAAATTACATTTAAAACAATAAATACGACCCTCCTCTCCGAGGTGGGACCAGCTGTACTGTCCTCCACACATCCACCAGGCCGTGAGAGCAGACCAGCTGCTTTAGGGCGTGTGGAAAGAGGAGGAGGCCCACTCCTCCAGTCAGACTCATTATTAGAATCACTGTGAAAAGAAGACTTCTATTTTTTTCATTTTTGCTGTTTCGTAAGTTAAAATACTTTTCTTTTGCCCTCTTGCACCATTTATGTTTAAAACCCCAACTTTAAGAACATCTGTGGTGAGTGAGATGTTAAAAATTGTTAATTAAAACCCACATTGCTGCCTTTTCCATCACTGCTCATTTGTCTTTTTGCTTTGAGCACGTGTCTTCAGTCTAAAAAGCCCCTGATCTGAGGCCAGACTCTTCCCTCTGGCTGCCCAGCAGAGGGATTTTTGGACAGTGTTCAGCTTGCTATGTGCTTTTGGCCATAACAAGTTCAGTACATGAGTTTGATCCATGAAAACTGGTCTGTGCATTACAATTGTTTGTATTCTTCTTATTTATATGTGGAGAGGCATGTCTACATACTTTTGGCCATGTTCCATTAACACCATTACAGAGGAAAATGAATGACTATTGTTTTGGTGTTGGTAGAATCGCCTGTGGCTGGCTGCTATGTGGTTGCCATGGCATTAGAGGTTTCTCCAAGGTTACCTTAGTGACACTGAGTTGTATCAACGTTGAAATTTGTTCATGTGACGGCGGGGTGTGGTTAGGGCGCCAACTGCTGGACAACAGGGAGGAGTGGCTCAGCCGATGATCGGACAGCTGTGCAGAATCAGGTAATCAGGTGATAAATAAGAGCACGCTGGTAACCTGGTTCTGTTCTCTCTTGCAGTAGGCGGGGCTTCTGATGCGGAAGCAGGACAGACGAGTGCGTGTGGACGTGTGTGTGGGTCCAGAGACCCCAAGTATATGTGTGTGCCTGTTACAGGCTGGTAAAGAAACAAAGACTTTGTTGAAAAGCGATTCTCTCCTCCCGTATTTACCCGGAGTGGGCAGAGTATTCCCACAGTTCACTAATCAATTTAATCAATAATATGATTTAATATTAATTAATAAATTGGTTTCTAATGATCTGATCTATTGCTTGAAAGGTGGTTGCTGACATCATGGCTCAGAGGGGACTGAGGTGTGGCAGGTTGTTGCACCTTATATCTACAAGGTGCTTTGGTGAAGTCGTTCTCAGGTTGTTGAATTAACATGAAATCAACAAAGTTCAACCTGATTACAGAAAGAAAACAGGAAGTGTTTTGAGTCCAAAGGTCAAACCTGCACAGTTCTTGCAGATGACCACACACAGATTGATGGAGGCCCAGTCAGGGTTCAGGGCCTTGCAGTCGGCACACATCCGGTTGGATCGGTTGGACCAGATCTTCTCGGCCACCTCGTAATCCGACAGAGTCTCAGCGATTGACTCCTGCAGCGCCTCCATCCAGTCCCGCTTCTCCCGATCCGACTCTGCTGTGAAGCTGAGGAGGCAGAACAGAGGTCTGTAGTGAGGCTGGTGGACGGTTGCCACAGCAACAACATTTTGTACACAACTTGGTGTCAATAAAGATTATGTAGATTCAGATTCTTAATGAAGTCTGACAAACATGATGGTACCTGAAGATTTTATACGGCGTGATGAGGTCAAAGCTCTTGTGTTTTCCATCTCTGATGGTCGCGCCTCGAGCTTCAATCACCGTCATTCCAATTCCATTACAGAAATACTGTGGACAGGAAACAGAAGCTGTGACGGACATCTGACACTGACTCATGGTTGGATGAGGAGTATTTATATTTTTATTATATATATTTTTTAAATTTATATACAGTCAGTGATGGTCTTTATATACAGTCAGTGATCATCTTTATATACAGTCAGTGATGGTCTTTATATACAGTCAGTGATCATCTTTATATACAGTCAGTGATCATCTTTATATACAGTCAGTGATGGTCTTTATATACAGTCAGTGATCATCTTTATATACAGTCAGTGATCATCTTTATATACAGTCAGTGATGGTCTTTATATACAGTCAGTGATGGTCTTTATATACAGTCAGTGATCATCTTTATATACAGTCAGTGATCATCTTTATATACAGTCAGTGATCATCTTTATATACAGTCAGTGATGGTCTTTATATACAGTCAGTGATGGTCTTTATATACAGTCAGTGATCGTCTTTATATACAGTCAGTGATGGTCTTTATATACAGTCAGTGATGGTCTTTATATACAGTCAGTGATCGTCTTTATATACAGTCAGTGATGGTCTTTATATACAGTCAGTGATGGTCTTTATATACAGTCAGTGATCATCTTTATATACAGTCAGTGATCATCTTTATATACAGTCAGTGATCGTCTTTATATACAGTCAGTGATCATCTTTATATACAGTCAGTGTCTTTATATACAGTCAGTGATCATCTTTATATACAGTCAGTGATCATCTTTATATACAGTCAGTGATCATCTTTATATACAGTCAGTGATCGTCTTTATATACAGTCAGTGATCATCTTTATATACAGTCAGTGTCTTTATATACAGTCAGTGATCATCTTTATATACAGTCAGTGATCATCTTTATATACAGTCAGTGATCGTCTTTATATACAGTCAGTGATCATCTTTATATACAGTCAGTGATCATCTTTATATACAGTCAGTGATGGTCTTTATATACAGTCAGTGATCAGCAGATGTTTCTCACCTGTTCACTCTTGTGAATCCAGATCTGATCCGTGTTAATGGCGGTGTATACTTTGGACTTGGTTCCCTTCAGTTCGAGGACGCCATGTTTCTGACAGTGAGTTCCGGGACCAAAACGGCGCCTCCCGAACACCAGCTGGTCTCTGACGTGTTCTTGCAGCGTCGACATCCAGCGCCGCCTCAACACTACGACAGCCAAACACAGAACGACGTTCACAGCCAGGTGATGTCACCAGAGTCATGTGAAGATGTGTAACAGATGTGTGGCATCTGTAAAAACTTTATTAGAACTAACGGCAGTGTTGCTCTAAACACATAAAGGTTTAAATAAAGTTTAAAAAAGTCATGTTAACATCAAATCGCGAATCGTCTATAAATATATTATAAATATTTATGTTGATTTAATCAACAGCTGTGTCTCAGTTTTGGCTCCGCCCTGTTCAGACGCTGCATTTGAAGATGGTGTGACGGTTGTGTTTCAAATGTGGCCGATTATTGCGTTTTTGACAAAGTACACCTGTACTCATGTACTCTTGTACTCTTGAACTCATGTACTCATGTACTCTTGTACACCTGTGGCTCTGAAACTGGAACATACCTTCATTTTCAGCCCTGAAAACAAAAATTCTCGGACTCGTCACAACCTCAAATTTACTGTCTTTGGCTGGGCGGGTCATCTGGATGGCAGCCAATGGGATCACTCCTTTAGGGTAAATGTCCTGAAACAGAGAGAGACGAAACTGTTCAGAAAAACTTTATCAGAAAAAACTAAAATATGATCTGAACATTTCATCAGAGCACCTGAACAGGTGTTTTATACAAATACATACACACACACAGGTACACATGAGTACAGAGAAACAGGAGTAAAGGAGTACAAGTACACAGGAGTACAGGTGAACAGGAGTACAGGAATACTCTTCGTACCTTCTCGCTGCCGAAGTACATGAAGTTTTTTCCATCAAACTTCACAAAGCGTTTCTGGAAAACATAGTTCCTGAAAAGTCAAAACACAAACCATCAGTTGTTGTGCAGGAGACACGTTGTTGGTTTTTGATAAAGCTTCATTTATTTGAACATAAAACTAGATCACACACAATCAGATGACTATTATGTCAATTCACTTTTCCTTTACATAAACCTCACGGTCACACATGAGAGAGTCACCACAGCCGGCAGTAAAAAGCTCAGGTTCAGATCAGAAGAGCCTCAGTAATGTCTAACCCTGCCCACTGATTTGAAAGACTGGGAACTATGGGGTGCTGAATACTTAACTGTCAGTGTAGAAGAAATCAACATCCATTGTGTTTGTGATTAGAAAAATAAATTTTAATCAAACATTTTATAGATATTTTTGGGTTAGGACACTGTGCGTGACAATTTTCCCATCAGCCTTAAATGCACCGCCTGCAAATGTAATATTTTGCAAAAGATTTATGGCCAATTTAAGACCTTGATTTATTCTAATTTAAAACTTTTGAAGAGCCATGGGAACCCTGCTCTTTAAACCACTGGAAGAAACCTGAGATAGTTTGAACCCTTTAATCCAAAACCTCCTCAATGATGACAAGTAAACTTCAATCTGCCCTACAGCCTCCCTAAAGACCAATGAAAAATACTACAGGACCAATGAAAACTACTCATCGACCACTGGAAACTGCTAAACTACATCCAACTGATCAAGCGCACCCCTGTGGAGACAGCTTGTCGAGCCAGCCGCTGATGATGGGTGGGGCTCTCTCGGACAGGGAGGTGTAGCTGGCATAGGGGGAGATGGTCAAGTCCTCGTCGGTCTCTGATGAGAAGGTGTGGAGGGAGAGGGGGAGGCAGTGGAGGGGAGGTGGAGGCTCTCCGACGGTACTGTAACCCTGAGAGTCTGAGGAGTGAAGAGCCTGAGACAACTTCTCCCACCTGAAGGTACACATGAAAACTTTATTGATACAGAGCTGAGGAGATGATCAGGTATCTACAGAGAAAATGACATCACATCCTGAGAACCATCAGACTTTTTTATGGTAAGAATCCTGGGAATCTTATCTTTACTCAGTGACGCAGTTGTGATACTTTGTGAGGAGGAATTATTATTCACTTCATTAAATAAAATGATTGTATTTTTCCTACAAAAGAACAAATCAATTCCTAAAAGTAGTAACGTAAACTCTTGGTTCCGAAACTCAAACTGTTGGTATCACAAGGTTTTGAAACAATGCAGCTCATGATCAGTTCATTAAAGTTGCTCAGAACCAAGTTTCATAATTTCAGATTCTGTCATTCAGCTTCACTTTCAGAAACATTGAGAATAAAACCTGACAGATTAAAGTCTGAGACAGAACATAAAACACACATAAAACTGTATCATCAGCATGTACTGTATCAAAGCTGTACAGAATCAGGTAATCAGTCAGTCAGTAAGAGCATGCTGGTAACCTGGTTCTGGTCTCCGGCAGTAGGCTGGGTTCTTGAAGCTGGAGCAGACGCCAGTACGTGTGTGGGTCCAGAGACCCAAGTGTATGTGTTGTATAAATTGAGACAAAGTCCTCAAAGAAGCATAAAACTTTCGTGAAGCCTTCTCTTAGTCTCTCTTTACATGAACCTGTAAATTGTGGCTTCTCCTCCTGTCTGACCTTGTACACAATTAGAAATCTATTCAGATGCTCCTGGTGACTTACCCATGATCCTCGGCATTATCCTCATCCTTCCTCATCTCGTTTCCTTCCAGACGACTTCTGTCACTCTGGATAAGATCAAATATTAAATGAGCACATTTCTTCTATGGTTTTAAAATCACAGCTACAGGGTTTAAATCTCAGCCAACAGTCAAACTGTGAAGGTTGAATTCCTTTGGCTTTAGTTACTTATTATCTTTCTGATGAGAGACAGTAGAGGATGAAGGAAGCAGCTTTCTCACCTCACTGAGGTTCCTTCTGGTCTGGAAAACAGTTTCACAGTACGGGCTGATCTCCTCCTCGGGCTCATCTGTCGAAGCTGTCTCAGTTTAACAGAAGACGCACAGAGTCAGCTGGTAAACTAGCTTTAATTTATATATAAAGCTGAGCTGACTGTCAGACTCACCTCTGGCTGATCCTGAAGAGTTGTTACTTAAAGTGCTGCCACTGAGAACACACACACACACACACACACACACACACACACACACACACACACACACACACACACACACACACACACACACACACACACACACACACACAGCCCATTTCAGACAACTGGTTCCATAATCTGCTTTCATTATTTGTTTTTGTGAAAACTTATAGATTGTTATAGACCTTCCATCATGGATTCAGTGCAGCCAATAGGACCTCTACAATGCTCCCTCCGGTTTTACCTCATTCAAGAATAACACTGAGACCTCCTTCAGAAACTTTTGACTGCCCTCTAGTGGACATATTAATGGTAACTATCAGAAAGGGCTCATGGAAATATGCGGTCAGTGACAGCTACATCCTCAGAAATGGACATATCTGTTGTCAGGATTCTGACGGAGGCCCCTAACTGTCACTTCCTCTCAACACTGTTGAAGCACTTTTGACAGTTGATAGTTTTACAATAGTGGCCACGCCCCCTTCCTTTAGAGCCCCCGTAATGCATAAAGCACAGTGAAGAAATGCATGGACCCTGATGTGGACACACGTCCACCACAATGACATACCTGTTTCTCTCAGAAGTTTGTCTTGGTGGAGTCGGAGGAGCCGACTGCTGGCTGCTGCAACATCTCCCTCCAGTGGGGGCAGTAGATCCAGGTAAAGTGCCCCAGTAGATCTCATTAGAGACCATCTCCAACCCAACTCCTCTGGGTGAGCTGGAAGTTGAGGATCCATAAAGTCCGCTGCTGTTACTAACAGCTCTGGATGTCACTGAGGACAAAGTTTGGTTCTGCTCTGTTCGTACAGGTAAAAGAGACGAAGATGACAGTGACTCCTGGAATATTGAGGGGGGGGCTGCCCGATTCAGCCTTAAGGGAACTGGAGGCAACATTCCTCCAGCGTCTGATAGAGACAAACTTCGAGTGGGCCTCGTCCTCTCCACCTGGCTCAGTCTTCTAGTGGGCGTGGTCGACTTGTCGTTGAGATCAGAGGGTGTGTCCCCTGAGGTCAAACCCTCTAACACAGTAAAACATATGGATTCCTGGGACAGTCTCCTGGGTGGGGGCGGTGCAGGGTCTGGTGTTGGACAGAAGTTTACGGGTGCAGTCCTGCGGCGGTTGAAGACTGTTCTAGGTTTGGGAACTGGCTTCACCACAGCACTGCTGCCACTGGTTTCTGAGTTTGTCAACATGGCGGCGAGGTTGGGAGCCGAACTGTTCCTGAAACCTTCAAAGTTAACAGGTCCTGTCGACTGACGGCAAAATGCAGTGTCACAACCTCGGGCTGTTGAAGAAATGTCGGTGACAGAATGACAGCGGTCACGTGAGAGATCAGTCGCTGCTTTCTGATTGGCTCGTTGAACTTCTGTCCTTTGAATGTGACTGACCAAGCGTAGGATTCTCTTCCTGTGTCCAGTAGCAGTTATACCCAGACTGACAAGTGCATCATGGTCCAGGTGTGTGAAGTCTCTCGCCAACAGCAGAGCAGCTTGATGGAAGGTGTCCAGGTATCTGCAGTGAAAAAATATGTTGTTGCTATGATGACGTTACGACCTCATGTGGCTTCAATAAACATGAACCATTTTGACACTGTACAAATATCAGAATCAGTGATGTCGACATTTAAATCTTGTGTGTTAACATCTTTTGTGCTTTGCAGGTTTTTCTCTTTACTTCAATGTCACAGTTTTTTATAAAGGTTTTGTTGAGTCACGAACAACTCCTGTACTCCTGTCCCACAGAAAACTCAAACATGTAAACATGCAAACATGCAAACGTAAAAACATGCAAACATGTAAACATGCAAATATGTATACATGCAAACACGTAAACATGCTAACATATGGTTTAGCCTCAGTTGGTGTGACAGAACCAACACCATTGTTACCATGACTACTACCATGTTTAAAGCTGACCAGGAAACCTGGTGGCACAGCTCTAACACACTCTCTGAGCAGTCGGCCAACCACAGCAAAGCAGGCTGGTAGACCAATCAAGGAGACTGGTCTTTTAGGGAGGCGGAGCTAAGAGGCTCTGCAGATGTGAACGTGTGAAGATAAAGAGTTTGAATATCAGCAGGTGAAAAATCTTACTGGAATCTTTATGGGGCAATTTAAAACCTTTTAAAATGTATGAACAAAAGTTAAAGGTTCAGTGTGTGAGATTCAGGTGAAAGGGATTTTTGGCAGAAATTGAATCTAAAATAATCCTAGTGAAGTTTTCAATGTTGTGTTTCATCTAAA
>NC_091101.1:27187500-27360000 GCF_024713975.1 Paralichthys olivaceus
ATCATCATCTTTATCATCACCTTCATCTTCATCATCACCATTATCTTGATCATCTTCATCACCATCTTCATCATCATCATCACCATCACCATCATCAACTTCATCATCACTATCATCATCTTCATCATCACCATCATCATCTTCATCATCATCACCATCATCACCATCTTCATCATCACCATCTTCATCATCATCATCATCATCATCTTCATCATCATCATCTTCATCATCATCACCATCATCACCATCATCATCATCACCATCTTCATCATCACCATCATCATCATCATCACCATCTTCATCATCATCATCACCATCACCATCATCATCATCATCACCATCATCATCATCATCACCATCACCATCTTCATCATCATCATCACCATCATCATCATCATCATCATCACCATCAGCATCTTCATCATCATCATCATCATCATCACACACTCACCTTCATCAGGGTTTGAACCGACGGCCTGAAGTTGCTCAAAGACACGGAGCAGTCCTGAACCCAAACTGGCTCCAAGTCCAGGTCTTGTCCAATTCAAAGAGCATCAGATGACCCAGAAACTCAGAAATCCATAAAACCAGAAGACTGACGACGAACTGCTTCCTGCAGGACATACATTAGACCTGGTCCTGTCTCACCACAGACCACTTTAAAGTCTCTGTCGTCTGGTCTCAGTCCTCTGGTCTCTGTTCTCTGTCCTCTGGTCTCTGTGCTCTGTCCTCTGGTCTCTGTTCTCTGTCCTCTGGTCTCTGTCCTCTGGTCCCTGTCCTCTGGTCTCTGTCTCTGGTCTCTGTCCTCTGGTCTCTGTCCTCTGGTCTCTGTCCTCTGTCTTCTGTCCTCTGGTCTCTGTTCTCTAGTCTCTGTCCTCTGTCGTCTGGTCTCTGTTCTCTGTCTTCTGTCCTCTGGTCTCTGTCCTCTGGTCTCTGTCCTCTGTCGTCTGGTCTCTGTTCTCTGTTCTCTGTCCTCTGTCCTCTGTTCTCTGTCCTCTGGTCTCTGTCCTCTGTTCTCTGGTCTCTGTCCTCTGTCTTCTGTCCTCTGGTCTCAGCTCCGGAACAAACTCTGCTCTGAAACAGCATCAAGTTAAATCAATGACCACTGTGCCAGCTTCCGCCCACATTTCAAAATAAAAACCAGAAAAGCTTTTCTGGTTCTTGTTTGCTAAATAAAGTCCACATCCATTAATCGGTCGATTAATTTGTTAAAACGAAATAGAAATGAAAACATCCGGTGACCAATATGTCATATTATCATAAAATTATATTGTGTAAATGTCTATATTATGATTTTCAGAAGAGGAATTATCACCTCATTTTATTGATATGGAACAAAATCAATAAAAACATTTAAAGTAGAAATAATCAAATATACAGATTGTTAAGCTTAACATTATATATAAATAACATTTCTAATTAAAAACACAAATAAAGACTTTATTGAAGTTTCGAAATAAAACATGTAAATACATAAAGACTCTTACTTTGAAGTCCAATGTCCACCATGCTTTCCTCTGTCCTTATTGGCTAATTGAAACAGGAACAGGAAGCAGTTTGGTGTGTAAAATATGTGTAGTATGTTGTTGCATCTGTAGTATGTTGGCATGTGTGTAGTATGTTGTGTAAGTAGTAGTAAATGGTAAATGGTTTGTATTAGTAGTCTTGATGACACTCAGTCACACACACACTCATACAGTGAATCTAGTAGCAGCAGTTCTTTTCTATGAGGCGTTCAGCATCTTGCCTGAGGACACTTCGGCATGCAGATGGAGAAGACTGGGGATCCAACTGCCAACCTTCTGGTTGGAGGACAACCACTCTACCCCTCAGCCACAGCCGCCCCCTATGTTGTTATGTGTGTAGTATGTTGGTACATCTGTAGTATATTGTCTCATGTATACTATGTGGTTATGCCTGTAATATGTTGTCACTTCTATAGTATGATGTCACGTGTGTAGTATGTTGTCACGTGTATAGTGTGCAGCAGGTGTAGCTCAGCAGTACGTGGACTGAGTGGTCAGCAGCAGCAGTGAGGACGTCGTTGGCGAACACTGTGTCCTGTCCTCTGAGAGCAGTAAGACGTTGGACAGTGGTGGCGTTTCCTCTTCGCTGCCCTAACAACAATGGGAGCTGTGCAGACAGGAAACAGGAAGAGCCTGAGACAATAAAAGTGCACAGAGGATCCGGAATCGGCTGCATTCTTCAGCCGCTGGAGGAGGAAACAGTCACATAAAGTTTATCACGGCAGGAAAACCTCCATGTTCAGACGCAGGAGCTGCTTATTTAGTTTCATGTATTTAAAGTGTGTTTAGCGGCTCTGCAGTGTGTTACAGCTCTAATGCTCGCCGGTCATGTGTGGGACATGGTTACCATTAGCGCCACCGTGCGGTCTGTTGTTAATAAAGATCTGTCTGCAGGTCAGTTTGCATTCGGAACATGAATCAATGAAGTTCAGCTGTGACGTAAACTTGGTCTTTAAGGCGTCGTCACTTTCTCAAATTCAGCTCATTCTGTTTTTATTGTCAGTGAAGCTGTGACGTCATTCTGAGGTCACGGCTGGAATGATGCTGTCCACTTCGCTGCAGGACGTCCTGCATGTTTCATCAGCACGTGACAGAATAATGAGAAGCAGCTTGTGAAATTCTCCTTGTGTAATAAACTGTGACGAAAAAACATTTAAAAAATCAAAGTACATTATGAGTGAAGTAAACTGTATATTTATTTAACTCTGTTTCAGAACACAGCAACTGAAGATGAAAATCCTTCAAAAAGAAACTTGGTGGTTAAAAGATTTAAGTTTATGACCTTTGACCTCTGAGTCCTGCAGGACAACCACAGTCTCCTTCATGCACACTGACCCTGAGCTGCAGTTCAGGCTGTAGCAACTTTATCTGTCCACTGGGAGGCGCCACAGACTCACACACAGTCAGATTCAATCAATCAAACACCAAACATCAGCTGAGTGCCAGGATCAGCCTGTGATAGGCTGAGGGACCTGTCAATCAAAGCAACACCAATAAACAAAAATCTGTGATGATCTGCTACAAAAAGTCGAATCATGTTCAGGAGTGGAGAGAGACGAACCACGGACCAGGACCAAGACTAGGACCAAGACTAGGACCAAGACCAGGACTAAGACCAGGGCCAAGACTAGGACCAAGACCAGGACTAAGACCAGGACTAAGACCAGGACCAAGACTAGGACCAAGACTAGGACCAAGACTAGGACCAAGACCAGGACTAAGACCAGGACCAAGACTAGGACCAAGACTAGGACCAAGACTAGGACCAAGACCAGGACTAAGACTAGGACCAAGACTAGGACTAAGACCAGGGCCAAGACTAGGACCAAGACCAGGACTAAGACCAGGACCAAGACTAGGACCAAGACTAGGACCAAGACTAGGACTAAGACTAGGACCAAGACTAGGACCAAGACCAGGACTAAGACCAGGACCAAGACTAGGACCAAGACTAGGACTAAGACTAGGACCAAGACTAGGACCAAGACCAGGACTAAGACCAGGGCCAAGACTAGGACCAAGACCAGGACTAAGACCAGGACCAAGACTAGGACCAAGACTAGGACTAAGACTAGGACCAAGACCAGGGCCAAGACTAGGACCAAGACCAGGACCAAGACTAGGACCAAGACCAGGACTAAGATCAAGACCAAGACTAGGACCAAGACCAGGACTAGGATCAAGACCAAGATTAGGACCAAGACCAGGACCAGGACTAAGACTAACCCCAACGATTAAAAACTGATCTCATGTCCATATCGAACACGTGGGATAAAATCGAATCAACAGACTGAGCAGATTTAGTGGTTGGTCGAAAAAACCCACGATGAACAAAGTTAAAGATAAAAAGATGGTTTGACTTTAGATTTCGCAGATCGTTAGAGATCAGATAATTATATCGTTGATGTGATAACATCGTGAAGTTTAGTTTCACCACATGTTCTTCTTATCACTGCAATAAAAGCCCCTTTTTTATAATGTTAGGAATTGTCCTGATTGGT
Source organism: Paralichthys olivaceus (assembly GCF_024713975.1). Lineage (NCBI taxonomy): Eukaryota > Metazoa > Chordata > Actinopteri > Pleuronectiformes > Paralichthyidae > Paralichthys > Paralichthys olivaceus. The sequence goes on from NC_091101.1 coordinate 27,191,528, forward strand.
TGATGTGGTTTGGTGACCTCACTGGTAACCAGGGTAACACCTGTGAGGGAGAGTTAACCTGAACCTGGTTCAGTTCAGTCGGGACATGAAGGTGGAGTCAGAGCTGATGAACAATCACGTGACAGAAGAAACAAACACGCCATCACACTCCGGATGAACAAAGTGTATCTGGTGAAACAAAGCAACAGATGGTTTGTTGTGATGTCCAGGTTAAGTCTCGTCATCGCTGTGCTGCGTCTTCTCTTCGCTCACGCTGCTCTCGTCGATGTTCTCCAACGAGTCAGCTCGCTGCAGCGCCAGCTCCGACACGCTGATGCACGGCAACGTGTTCTGCTCCGGAAACATCCACGGCTTCTGGTTCGGGTTGTGCTTCCTCTTCCACTCCGGATACTTCAGAGACGCCTTGTAGATCTTCCTCATGGCCTGAGAGGACAAAGACAAAGTGAGACATAGAAACACGTCCCCTGTCCAGACCTGAGAGGACGGCAAACTGTTCACCATTTTACCTTCGGAGCCACAAACTGAGAGACTCTGTTCACCACCCACTTTGGTAATGAACCTGCGGACACAGAGCACAGGACGTTACCGTGACGATGTGGTCTCTACGTCTTTGTGAGGACAATTGACACAACATCTCTGTAAAAAGTTTTTGGAAACAAATGTGGAACATTACATGACAGGGAAATGACATTTCAGTTAAGTGGAGGCATTTTAATTATAATAATAATTATTATTATTGTTATTATGACCAGTCCCCGTTGTAAATGTGTCTGTTCCTAAATATTATATAGTAAAGATGTGTATTTGTTATGTTGTGTTCTGAACATCCAACATGGCGCTACAAGAGTGGCAGTCTGTTACAGCAGCTCCGACCCCCCCGTGTGTTTTAGTCTTCTTTTAATAGTTTTTTGTTTTTAAGCCTAACCTCAGCAGAGTTTATGCTCCTAATGCTGAGGGTAGTTTTATGCTGCTGTAATGTCGAAGTGTGGGATGAATAAAGTCGATCTTATATCGAAAAGATGGGGGTTTGTGCGAAGTGTTTTGGAGTTTCAGGGGTAAACAGCATTAGAGCAGAATCTGAAGTAACTGGAGAACAATTCTTCAGATGCAGTCAAACAACATAAAAACATAACATGTGTCATCAAGTGTCCACGAGCCCTGACATTCAAATTAACCTGGAAACAACGTCATTTACAGTTTTAGGCCTAAAACTCTGGATATCTTCCTCTGGAGCTGCGTTCGCACGTGGATCACAGAAGACTTGGTGTAAACGACTTTGTTTCAAGGCTAATTTGAATGTCAGGGCTCCTGGACACTTGATGACATCACAGGAGCAGAATGGAGGCTTGTGGTGTTTTTATGTTGTTTTATTACGTCTACTTCAGTTGTGTTAGATTTGGCTGCAACACTATTTTTCCCTCACACTCCAGAAGTGTTTTGTGTTTAAATACATGTCTCTTAAACTGTGGAGTGAATCAACAAACAGAAAGAAAACTTCAGTTCAGGTCCTGATAACTTGTGATGATTGTTAAAGTGTAAAGTGGCTCAGGTCAGCATGAGAGGAGGGAGGACACAGAGACTCTGACACGATAAAGACGACCGACGTCTGCAGTAAGACTGGTTTTCCCCTGTGGTGACCTTTCAGAGTGTAGAGACCCGAGCCGGCCAGGTTTGGACAAATATTCTTAAATACAAGATGGCTGTCCGTTCTACTTGGTTTTTTACACAGCACATACCTTTAGTCAGAGAAACCATCAGGTTCTAGCTTTATCATCTTACCTCTGGGATCCATCTGGGTCAGGTAGTAGAGGGTGGAGCTGGTGGCCCCGTTGGACTGGATCAGGTATCCGGTCAGCAGAGACACGGCTCGGACATAGTCCTTCTTTGGAGGGTGTTGCTGCACAGAAGACACGTTCACTTTAAAGAGTTCATTTAGTTTTCACTTTCACCTTTTCACGACAAGAACCTGTCTAACTTGGACCAGAACCAACAAGACAAACCTGTCGTAAATGACTACAACATGACAGACATTTGTCTTTTTAGATCAGAAGAGTGTCTCCTAACAACAGAGGAGACACTAACTGTAAATGTAAAGTCCTCACCGGGTGTTTGACGGAGTAGTTGATGATCAAGTAGTCGCTGCCGAGAGGAAGCCAAGATCTCATCGTTACAAAGTCTCTGTTCTTCAGAGGAGTCGGACATTTCCCTTCAAACACACAAAGTAACAGAACACGTCACAATGATGGAAATTAATCATTTCTTAAATCCAACACCAGATTCGTCACAGTCTCAACTGACAGGAGTAATATCCCACGTCTGCGTTGACGGTAAGTCTGCCAATGTCGTACGTGTCAATCATGTTGGTGTCCCACTTCCTGCGGTAGCTGGTGTCATGGAGGACGTCATACAGCGTCTCTGCAGTCACGTCTTTACACACTATCCTCATCTGGGACAGAGACAGTTATCACAAACACAATCAGACATTTCAACCATTTCTATATGTCAGTGTCAGCTGTCAATCATTACGTCTCATCATCAAATAACTAATTCAAACCAAACTGATCAGAAAAACTTGAACAAACATCAGTGAGATAAGAACGAGCTGAAATTAAAAAAACATCTTTAACAAACATTTATTTAACATCTACTTTGATTTTTTAGTTTGGTTCATGTCCCATCTGGTAACATGGAGGAGGAGGTTTATGATCTGTACTACAGTCAGACACCAGGGGGCGATCCTGATGCTTTGGATCTACTTATGGAGCTGTCATGTTGTCCATCTTTATTTACAGTCTGTGATCAGAAGAATCTTATGATCTGAACTCTGATCCACCTGCTGGATGTTACAAGAACTGCAGCTGGATCAGAATGTTGACGTGTGAAGAGCAAGAGATAAAGATGATTCATGATAATCGTGAAGAAGAGCAACTCTGTGTGTTCTCTTGTTCTGACAAACAGAACGAGGTGGACTGTGCTAACGTCATATTTATATTGTATATCTGAGGGGACGATGTTGTGAGACAAATTTTCACAAGTCTGTGGTAAAGGTTTAGGAACATGGAGGTTCTGTGAAGATGAGAACATGAAGTGTCCATCCGTCCACCAGATGTCCTCAGACTCTCCTCTCTGTCCCTGTCACCTGACTCCACCTGTCCCCAGGTTCCTCATTGTTAAAGCCACGACTTCTCATTTCCACCAGCTCCTGTTTCAGGTGAGCTGGTGTTTCACGTGTTCCCCAGTAGAGGTCATCTGATCTCCTCCAGTTGTGACATGTATTGTTTTCAGAGATGATGAAAAAATATATTTGCATAGAGTTATTTATTTTTAATTTCAAACACATCTCATTTTTTATTCTCTGTCGTGTTGTCTTTGTATTCCCAGCATCATGTCACCCGAACATTAGAGCGCTAACTCCTAACATGCTGGCACTAATGGTAACTTTAGTGTCCATGTTACAGTGTCCACGACTTCCCACGTTGACTGATTGATTTAATTTATTATCCCTGAGGGGCAATTTGTTTTACATGGTAATATAATATTTGCTGAATTATATCCAAACTGAATGATGACAGGAGGTTCCCATGGTTACCATATAAAACCACGTTGCAAGGGGGATTGTGCGTATATTATATAATAAATCAATCTTTGGATACGTATACGCACAATCCCCCTTGCAACGTGGTGGAGACACTTATCCACCTGTCTCTGAGACAGACCTCCCCTCCATCCTATCAGAGTGGACATCATGTGAGACGGCTGCTTTACTGTAGGACGTCACTTTTTTCCACTGCTGTAATCAGGAGCGCTGCAGTCATCGGATATCGTGAGTGTCAGTGAAACGCTCCATGTAACTCAATCAGCAGCATGAATCATTCATGAAGTCCTTCATGTCTTTGTCTGTCACTCTGTCCGTCTCCACCTCTGCTGCTCCATCAGTCTCTGTCACTGTGTTCTAACGTGTTACAATCTAGTTTAAATGAAGCGTCTGCAGCTCGAACCTCAGAAGGTTTCTGTCTTTAACTTTAACCTCATCAGGCCACTGATAAAAAAACAAGCAGCATCACAACTCGCTGCTAAACTGCAGCTCTGTTGCTAGGTGACAACAGTGACGGGGGGGACCCGAGCGTCTCATTCCAGTTCAGCCACTGATGAACGAATGATGTGATGTCATCAACAGCTGTAGAGTCACATGACACAACAGGAAGTCCAGACCATAAAGTCCACACAGGTGACTGTCTTCCTCCTACTCTCTGTTCTCCTCTGTCCTCTTCTGTCCTCCTCCACTGTCCTCCTCCCTCTACTGTCCTCCTCCGGCCTTCTTTGTCTTATTCTGTCCTCCTTCATCCTCTTCTGTCCTCCTCTTCTGTCCTCCTCCCTCTACTGTCCTCCTCCGTCCTTCTTTGTCTTATCCTGTCCTCCTTCATCCTCTTCTGTCCTCCTCTTCTGTCCTCCTCCCTCTACTGTCCTCCTCCGTCCTTCTTTGTCTTATCCTGTCCTCCTTCATCCTCTTCTGTCCTCCTCTTCTGTCCTCCTCCCTCTACTGTCCTCCTCCGTCCTTCTTTGTCTTATCCTGTCCTCCTTCATCCTCTTCTGTCCTCCTCCCTCTACTGTCCTCCTCCGTCCTTCTTTGTCTTATTCTGTCCATCTCCATCTTCTTCTGTCCTCCCTGAGAGTTAGTTGATGACTAGTTAAGGGTTGGTTAATGGTTAGTCAATAGTTAGTCAGAGGTTAGTTAAGAATTAGTTGAGGACTAGTTAATGGTTAGTCAACAGTTAGTCAGGGATTAGTTGAGAATTAGTTGCAGGTTAGTTAAGAGTAAGTTTGAGGTTAATCGAGGACTAGTTAATCGGAGGTTAGTTGATAGTTAGTTGAGGTTAGTTAAGGGTTGGTTAATGGTAAATCGATAGTCAGAGATTAGTTGGGATTAAGTTGATGGTTAGTTGGGAGTTGGTTGAGGGTTAGTTAGAGGTTAGTTGATGGTTAGTTGAGAGCTAGTCAGAGGTTAGTTGATGGTTAGTTGAGAGTTAGTTGAGAGTAGGGTCATTATAGTTAATTAAAACTAAAACTTAAACTAGCAATAAAAAAACAATTTAGTTAACTGAAATAAAAATAAAAACGACAAATACAAAAAAAACGATGACTTCCTGTCCTGCAGGTGATGGTTAAAGAATGAAATTAAAGGACTTGATGAACCGTATTTGTTGTCACACATTGTTTCATCCTTTTTCAGCTTCTACAAGTCGAAGCTTTCTCTTAATATCTGGAAAAACTCAAACTAAATAAAAACTAAACGGAAACTAGTCGATTCCTCAAAATAAAAACTAAACTAAAACTACAAAATCACTTGTTGAACTAACTAAAACTAAACTGAAATAAAAAAGCAAACTGAAAAAATAAATACAAATAAAAACTAATGAAAATTTCAAAACTGTAATAACCTTGGTTGAGAGTTAGTCAAAGGTTAGTTGATGGTTAGTTGAGAGTTAGTTAGAGGTTAGTTGAGGGTTAATTTGATAGTTAGTCATAGGTTAGTTGAGAGTTAGTCAGAGGTTAGTTGAGAGTTAGTCAGAGGTTAGTTGAGAGTAAGTCAGAGGTTAGTTGAGAGTTAGTTAGAGGTTAGTTGAGGGTTAATTTGATAGTTAATCAGAGGTTAGTTGAGGGTTAGTTGAGTTAGTTGGAGGTTAGTTGAGAGTTAGTCAGAGGTTATTTGATGGTTAGTTGAGAGTTAGTCCAGAGGTAGTCAGAGTTTAATTGATGGTTAGTTGAGGGTTAGTTGGTATATCCCTCACCTTGAGTTTCTGGACTGCCTTGCTCTCCTCCTCCCGGCACCACACCGTCACCCCTCCCTTGCTGTAGTGGCTGATCCATCCGTCGGTGCTCAGACACTGATCTTTGAACGAAGAGAAGTCAGAGTCATCAGGGATTTGAACCGGCATCTCTGCCACCACCAGAAAAAAAGATCCCACAGCAAAACAGAAGACTACAAAATGTCACAAAAAAGTGAAGGAGCTTCACATCATGTGCTGCTGCTTCACTGTACAGATGGAGAAGATGAAGTGCAGCTCTGCTCTGTCTCCCAGCTGAGGATCTTTGCTCCCACCCTCTGACTCTGAGCACAGCAGAGATGGAACAGAAGGTAAAGAGCTCTCACTCTGATTCTTCCTGCAGGATCCTGTCTCCAGGCTTTAAACCTGCACTCAACACACACACACACACACACACACACACACACACACACACACACACACACACACAAACACACACACACAAAGCAGCAGCAGCCGACACCTGTAGCTCAGGTAGAGCGAGAAAAGCTCAGGTATCAACAGACTATGCCCCCTGTTACCATAACGACACAACTCCTCATGTGACTTTAACATGTGACCCTCAGCCCAGACTCTGCCTCCTGATGACCAGCGTCCAGGATCTGTCGGTGACATCACATGCTGAGTGACAGTGTCAGGATAGGAGGAAGAAGAATGAGAAGAATTTATTTATGAAACATTTTAAAAAGCTGTTTAAATATCTAGTTCAGTGTAAAGTAATGATGAATCCAGACGCACACACAAACACTGGAATTAAACTTATTCTGGTAAAAGTTTAAAAGCAGAGTGATTGTCCCCCAGTGACACAGGACCGGTCCAGCACACATGAAGAACATGTGTTCTACTCCCAGACGAGCTGACACCAAACCTCTCAGACAGAAGAGTGGATCAGTCCAACCATTTTGTTTTTGCGACTGTTCCAAATTGCCAGTTTTGCACTAACAAAAAAGAACTTTAAACCAGAGTTTGTCAACTCCCGACACAAAAAAATCGCCACTGATGAACAAAGGCAAGTTTGAAAAAGGGTTTTTGTCAGTGGCAGCACTGTCTCCACCAGCCTGTGCACCTGATCCGTCTTCTTCACAAACAGAACCATGGAGCAGCAGCATGTCCATTCAGCTCTGCTACAGCCAGGGCAACATCCTCCCTGTGATAACATGGAGCAAGTTTCTGATCTATACTGCAGGCAGACACCAGGGGGCGATGAAGATGATTCAGTTTACAGGAGCTGTCATGTTGTTCATCCATCCAGGACGTGGCCATGTTTTTGTTCATGTTCCTGAATACAGTACAGAGTTCTCTGGCACATGAACGTAGCCTCCCCCCACTAACTGTTTAATATGACAAATTATCTCTGGACGTTTAAGTCTTTGTCCACAACAGGACAGGAATTCTTCTTCTGCTGTCGAAGCCGACCCCTGCCTTCTGCTCCTCCCTCTGCTCCTCCCTCTGCCCCCCCCCCCACTATAAACATGCTGGAGCTGGCTGAGGGGGGGTCAGTGTGAGCAGCTGAGGAAGGAAGACGAAGAGACGAGCGAAGCAGAGAACATTTTCAGTGAAGATGAAGGTGTGTGTGCTGGTTCTGGGTCTGATCCTGGTTCTGAGCCGGTGTGAGGCCCGCTCTCCTTATCAGGCTGTTTTGCAGCACAGCCGCATCCGAGGCCGCCAGCAGGGGTGAGCTCACATCTGTTTATACATCTGATTAACTATCTGATCAATTATCAATCCATCACATTTTACTTGTATTGTCTCATATTTCCAGTTTGTCATTGATGTTTACAAGGAGCAACATCCTCTGTTCTTAACTCAATAAAAGTAAAACTTTATTACCAGTAAATAAAGCTCAGGATCCCTCTCCCAGGACACACTGATCAATTATCTGATTTGATTTCATGTAACCACTCAGAGATTCATGAATCAGTTAACTGTGTGTGTGTGTGTGTGTGTGTACACGTCTGCAGCACACACTCTGACTCGTGTGTTTGCTGGAAGTTGTTGAGATGATGAAGACAAGTTGTCCGTCCTTTGATCCGCCATCTCTTTTCTCTTACAGACCAAACGTATGTGCAATGCAGCAAATTAAAGGAACCGACAGAAAATACTTCACCAACTGCAAACAGTGGTACCATCGCAAGGTCTGCGGCAAACCCACGTGAGTCCTTCATCATGTCTGTGTGCTCCAGTGATTGACCACTGTTCCTTTCAGAGAACCGTCGTCTATCAGTTCCACTGCAGAACCTGTGGGGTTCTCTGACAAATCAGCTAATGGTCAAATGACCAATCATTTTGCTTAATCACTGATCATCAATAATTTACCTCTGATGCTGAAGCATCTCACATGATGATTCTGATTCTCTCTGCTTGGATGTAAACATCATGTCATTTATCAGCTGAAACAAATAAATATAAAAATATTATTAGTTTTAAGAATTCTAATGATCTAACATTATATCTAATGTTCTATGATGTCTCACACACACACACACACACACACACACACACACACACACACACCCTGCTTTAATCCTGTTCACCTCATGCAGAGTGTGTCACAGCTGCTGCCAGTGCCTCATTACCAATGTGTGTGTGTCTGTTGTCATAGAAACTCTTGGTTCCTGCAGAGCTGAGACAGTCGTCTCTTTCTCTTTTCTGTCATCTTCTCTTTCTGTCGTCTCTTTTTCTTTCTGTCATCTTCTTCTCTTTCTGTCTTCTCTTTCTCTTTTTGTCTTCTCTTTCTCTTTCTGTTGTCCTCATCTTGTCTCACTTTCTTTCAGTCGTGTCTCAGTCTGTGATTGGACAGGGCGTTGAGCGCAGTTTGTAAACGTCCTCAGAGTCGAATGTTTCTCACAAACAGACTCTTTCAGGAAACTGGAAACTAAGGAAGTGAGAGTTTCTCTCACACACACACACACACACACACACACACACACACACACACACACACACACACACACACACACACAGACACACACACACACACACACACACTGTGAAAACACTCAACTCATATCACTGACAGTTTTATTACATTTACACTCATGGTGGGGGGGTGTTTGGAGTGTGGACTGTGTGTCTGTCTGTCTGTGTGTGTGTGTGTGTGTGTGTGTGTGTGTGTGTGTGTGTGTGTGTGTGTGTGTGAAAGAGAGAGAGAGAGAGAGAGAGAGAGAGAGAACAGTCCTGTCTTTGTCTCTGGTTGTGTATCAGTGTGTTTCTCTGGAGGAGGATCAGCAGGTCAGAGGTCAACAGAAGGAAGACTCATAACCCCCCCCACCCTTCCTCCTTGCAGACTTCTGTCCTCGTCTCCTAAAATTCCTTTACCCACAGAGACTCTGTCCACACTGAAGCGTCTCTGGTGAACGTGAACGGAACACAGACATGTTCCTGAACGTTTCCTGCAGTAAAATGTCTGGAAAATGTCAAAGTGAGCGAGTGGACGTGTTGATGACGGCCAGGTGTTCCACAAGGTTCAGTCCTGGGTCCTCTTCTCATCTGTACCTTTATCGCTTGTTTCCATCACAGCAGACTCAGTCACTCTGTAATACTCTGTTTATCGACACTTCAGCTTGTTGACGTTATGAACGAGTCTTTGTGTCGTCTGTCTCCTCCGACATCACACAGCATCCCTGGAAACGTCATTTCACCCTCATGAACCTTCTCCTCAGGTTTATTGTTTTAATCTGCAGCCATTTTCCGTTCGCTTGAATCAGGAAGGAGTTTTTATTTTCATCTGAGAATCAGAGTGAAGGACGACGCTGTGCTGCAGGAAAGGTTTTTCACTCTGTCAGACATTAGAGCTGTGTTTTTCTCTCTGGACGCTTTGGAAGTTTCCCTGCAGCGGTTCGACCCCAGCAGCTGAATTACTGCGACCTCGCTCTGTTTGTTTTGTCAGAAATCCACAGCGGCCATCTTTGTTTATGTGGAGAACAAACGAGAGTCGAGTTTCCATCTGGTTTGATAATCAGTCCAGTGTGTTCCAACACACACACACACACACACACACACACACACACACACACACAGTCAGTAGCTGATCTCCATCTGTTTACATTTTACTGACGTTGTGATTGGACGCTGCAGAAGCTGTGGGAGTTTTTACCCTTTTCTGTCTCAGATGGGAACTTTGATTAAAGAACCAGAGACTAGAGACCAGAGACTAGAGACCAGAGACTAGAGACCAGAGACGAGACTACACCAGAGACTAGAGACCAGAGACCAGACTACACCAGAGACTAGAGACCAGAGACCAGACTACACCAGAGACTAGAGACCAGAGACTAGAGACCAGAGACTAGAGACCAGAGACGAGACTACACCAGAGACCAGAGACGAGACTACACCAGAGACTAGAGACCAGAGACCAGACTACACCAAAGACCAGAGACCAGACTACACCAGAGACTAGAGACCAGAGACCAGACTACACCAGAGACTAGAGACCAGAGACCAGACTACACCAGAGACTAGAGACCAGAGACTAGAGACCAGAGACTAGAGACCAGAGACGAGACTACACCAGAGACCAGAGACGAGACTACACCAGAGACTAGAGACCAGAGACCAGACTACACCAGAGACTAGAGACCAGAGACTAGAGACCAGAGACTAGAGACCAGAGACGAGACTACACCAGAGACTAGAGACCAGAGACGAGACTACACCAGAGACTAGAGACCAGAGACCAGACTACACCAGAGACTAGAGACCAGAGACCAGACTACACCAGAGACTAGAGACCAGAGACTAGAGACCAGAGACTAGAGACCAGAGAGCAGAAACTAGAGACCAGAGACCAGACTACACCAGAGACTAGAGACCAGAGACAAGAGACCAGAGACAAGAGACCAGAGAGCAGAAACTAGAGACCAGAGACCAGACTACACCAGAGACTAGAGACCAGAGACTAGAGACCAGAGACTAGAGACCAGAGAGCAGAAACTAGAGACCAGAGACGAGACTACACCAGAGACTAGAGACCAGAGACTAGAGACCAGAGACCAGAGACCAGACTACACCAGAGACAAGAGACCAGAGACAAGAGACCAGAGACCAGAGACTAGAGACCAGAGACCAGACTACACCAGAGACTAGAGACCAGACCAGAGACTAGAGACCAGACCAGAGACTAGAGACCAGACCAGAGACAAGAGACCAGAGACAAGAGACTAGAGACCAGAGACAAGAGACCAGAGACAAGAGACCAGAGACCAGAGACGAGACTACACCAGAGACTAGAGACCAGACCAGAGACCAGAGATGAGACTACACCAGAGACTGGAGACCAGAGACTAGAGACTAGAGACTAGAGACCAGAGACTATAGACCAGAGACCAGAGACTAGAGACCAGAGACGAGACTACAGCAGAGACAAGAGACTAGAGACCAGAGACTAGAGACCAGAGACAAGACTTCACCAGAGACAAGAGACCAGAGACAAGAGACCAGAGACCAGAGACGAGACTACACCAGAGACAAGAGACCAGACCAGAGACAAGAGACCAGAGACAAGAGACCAGAGACCAGAGACTAGAGACCAGAGATGAGACTACACCAGAGACTAGAGACCAGACCAGAGACTAGAGACCAGACCAGAGACAAGAGACAAGAGACCAGAGACAAGAGACCAGAGACAGGAGACAAGAGACTAGAGACTAAACCAGAGACTAGAACAGAGACCAGAGACCAGAGACCAGAGACTAGAGACCAGAGATGAGACTACACCAAAGACTAGAGACCAGACCAGAGACTAGAGACCAGACCAGAGACAAGAGACAAGAGACCAGAGACAAGAGACCAGAGACAAGAGACCAGAGACAAGAGACCAGAGACAAGAGACCAGAGACAAGAGACTAAACCAGAGACTAGACCAGAGACCAGAGACCAGAGACAAGAGACCAGAGACTAGAGACTAGAGACTAGAACAGAGACCAGAGACCAGTTCTTCTATGCTCTGAGGTTCTATGTTCCGTATCATGAACATTTCTTTTGATTTCCGATGGTTTTAAGTCATTGTAATGCAGTAACTGTTTTACACTCTGGTTGTAGAATCTATAAATGTGGTTAGTGGTCACGTCCCTGTTGCAGTGCATCATGGGTGGTTAAATGAACAGAGTTTTCCTGGATGCTTGTGGTTCTGAGGTGAACTGGAACGTGGTGTTTTTCCTGGCAGCGGCTCTGGTTCCTCCTCAGGCGTCTGCTCAGGCTGCAGATTCTTCTGGTCTCTGAGGAAATGAGCTTTATGAGCCCAGACGGCTGAGACGCATTTATGATGGAAATCTCTACAGGAAGTCGTGGAGGTTCTGCTGCCACGCTTCATTACTGTCCACATGTGCTGAGAGCCGCCATCAGGCTCAGAGGTCCCACAGGAGGGCAGAGGGTTTCGAACCTGAAACCTGGTGATCCAAGAAGCAGCAGAGTTCACAGTAGTGTGATGACGGTTGTGGAGTCAGTGATTCTGAGCTGTAACGGGACACAGCTGCTCACAGCTGGACGAGCTCAGCAGGAAACAGCTTCAATTTCACTGTTCGTCAGGTTTTAAAAGCTCGTTCCAACTCTTCAGCTGATTCCATAGTTCATAGATTTCATGTCTCTTCCTTAAAGTCCTAAACAACAACTTCAACTGGTTTCTACCATTCAAAGATCAAACCGTTCATCTCGTTCAGGACATGCTGGTTCTTCACAGAGCAGTTCTAAAAGAACTGGCACAAGTCCAGAGAAGGCTCTCACCAAATCTAGTCTGTGGGAGGCTTCTAAAGTGGTGACATCACACGAGTAACTGATGACATCATCACCTTAATTTCAGCAGGAAATTCATTTTTATAGTTGGACCTAAAGTTCTCACGTGTTCCATGTTCCTGAATAAAGTTGAGCTGCTGCAGAAAACCAGGAAACTCACTCATCTGAAATCATCACACATCAGCAACACGTCTCAGTGGTCCTGATCGCTGTCATGGGGGGAGGGGTCATTATATAGGGAGGAGTTGGTGTAGAGGGAGGGGTCAGTGGATAAGTAGGGGTCATGCTCTGATTGATGGAAGCGTCTCCTGCTTTGTTTTTCAGTGTGATCACATACGAGTGCTGCCCAGGATATGAGAAGATTCCTGGAGAGAAGGGATGTCCTGCTGGTATGACCTCTGACCTCTGACTCCCCCAAACACACAAGTCAAATTTCATAATACAACACACAATATAAATGTAGTTGTATCACCATACAATGACTTTCTATTCTATTCTACAACACAATTCAACAGCCTCAAACAGGAGGGAATATATTTAGAAGGTAAACGAACACAGTGACAAAGCTACAGATGCATTTCTAGATGTTTCTGGAGGAGGTGGAGACTCTGCGACTGATGGAGGTGGAGACTGTTTGAGTTTATCATGTGGTCACGATTCTGACGTCAATAATATGTCGTCCATTGAAAACACTAAGCTCAGTTAGTGACAGATCATGACTGATTTAATCTTCCCTCTGGTGTTATGTAGTTTTTTTGTGGAAGATAAAATTTGGTAAAGTTAATGAGTTCAAAAGAAAACACCTCGTCAGTATTCTAAAGGTACTTCTACACAATCGTGATGTCACATCACACTGTCCTATGATTGTATAATGGATGACGAGCGGCTAGTCTGACACGCCCATTAACAAAGCCAGGTAGAGTCATACAAACACTGGAAGCTGTTGACCAATTACAACAAACCTTCAAGACAGAACGTGCTGTTGTCAGGATTCATTGTGTGTGTTTCTGTAGCTCTGCCTCTGGTCAACATCTACAACACTCTGGGTGTCGTCGGAGCCTCCACCACTCAGATGTACTCTGAACGAGCCAAACTGAGGGAGGAGGTTGAAGGTCCAGGAAGCTTCACCTTCTTCGCCCCGAGCAATGAGGCCTGGGCCGCCCTGCCCACAGTCAGTACCAGTCACAATCCGCCCGTGAAAATAGTACCAGATGCACTATTTCCTACTTTTTTCTCAAACATGACAGCGACCTCAAGAAGCCACCTGGCACCAGAACAGATGAACTGCTGTCAAAACACATTGATCTCATAGAAACCACCTCTCCTCTGACGAGCACCCACCGATCCTCATGACGTGTGACATTGTGTGACACCGTGTGACATGAGTGTGTGAGTGTGTGAATGTGTGTGAGTGTGTGAGTGTGTGTGAGTGTGTGTGTGTGTGTGAGTGAGTGTGTGAGTGTGTGTGTGTGTGTGTGTGTGACATGAGTGTGTGAGTGTGTGTGAGTGTGTGTGTGTGTGTGAGTGAGTGTGTGTGTGTGTGTGTGTGTGTGTGACATGAGTGTGTGAGTGTGTGAATGGCTGACTGCAAAACTGTAAAGCTTTGAGTGGTCATCAGGACTAGACACACTCCATATGAGTAATTAGCATTTACCATTTACAGTTTAATGCACTGTGTTATGCGGAAGTTTCTCTCACATCGACAACAGTTGTGCGTTCATGCTTTAACCGTGTTGTGTTTATTGTCGTCATGCTGCAGGAGATCCTGGATGCTCTAGTAAGTAATGTGAACATCGAGCTCCTGAACACTCTTCATTACCACATGGTGAACCGCCGACTGACCTCAGAGGAGCTGAAACATGGATCCTCGTTCGCCTCAATGTTCCAGGACTTCCACGTTCACATCCACCACTACAGCAATGGAGTCAGTGACACACTGTGACACACAAGCACCAACACATCATTACTTTATCAACACTGATGACCTCCTTTATCTCACCTTGTCAGATCATGACAGTGAATTGCGCTCGTCTGATCAAACCTGACCAACATGCCACCAATGGCATTGTGCATGTGGTTGATCGTGTCATCACCGCCATCTCCAGCAACTTAAACATGCTGATCGATGTTGATGAGGACCTTGAGACGCTGTGTGTGAGTACACCAGGTCTTACCCAGGTTCAGGCTCAGGATTCAGACACTGACTTCCTGTGATTCTTTTTTTTCCAGACGGCCATTGCCGCTGCAGGTTTGACCCCCATGTTGGAAAGCGAGGGTCAGTACACCATCTTCGCTCCCACCAACGAAGCCTTCAAGAAGATTCCTCAGGAGACCCTGACCAGGATCCTAGGAGACCCAGTGGCTCTGAGAGGTGGCCAGCAGGAAGCGCTCTGATTACACTGCTGTTTTACTTGTTAAGACAAACTTAAAGAAGTGGATTGATGTGAGTCCTCCTCTGTTCCCCTCAGACCTGCTGAACTACCACATCCTGAAGCAGATGCAGTGTGCTGAGTCAATCGTGTCGGGGACTCCGATGGAGACGCTGCAGGGAACTGTTCTGGAGGTCGGTTGTGACGGAGACCACATGACCCTGAATGGTAAGGCCATCATCACCAAGAAAGACCAGCTGGGAACCAATGGAGTCATCCACTACATCAACGAGCTGCTCATCCCAGACTCAGGTACTGCTACTACTGTTAATGCATTCACTACCACTACTACTGTTACTGCTACTACTGCTACACTTAAAGCCACAGTACAACTCATACATTCTACTCATAAAAGTACTCGTAGTGATACTTGCAGTACTCACAGTATCATTGTCTGTTTCAGCGAAAACTCTCCTGGAGCTCGCTGAAGGTTCACCTGTTACCACGGCAACCACATTGTTTGTTGAAGCTGGTCTGAGCCCCCACCTGACGGGTTCCGAAGCTCTGACCATGTTAGCTCCGCTCAATGACGCCTTCAAAGGTAACGCTCACACTCCTTTGATCCTCATTAAATATCGGTGAGACTGCCCCGAGTGTTCAAAACTACCTGTCTGTCTGTCCACCTGTCTGTCTCTCTGATCACCTGTCTGTCCACCTGGCCGTCCACTTATCTGACCACCTATCTGTCTCTCTGACCACTTGTCTGTCCACTTGTCTGACCACCTGTCTCCCTGACCACTTGTCTGTCTCTCTGACAGTTTGTCTGACCACCTGTCTGTCTCTCTAAACACCTGTCTGTCCACTCATCTGACCACTTGTCAGTCTCTCTGACCACCTGTCTGTCCACCTTTCTGTCTCTCTGACCACCTGTCTGTCCACCTTTCTGTCTCTCTGACCACCTGTCTGTCCACTTTTCTGTCCACTGATCTGATCACCTGTCTGACCACCTGTCGGTCTCTCTGACTACCTGTCTGTCCACTTTTCTGTCTCTCTGACCACCTGTCTGTCCACTTTTCTGTCTCTCTTACCACCTGTCTGTCAACCTTTCTGTTACTCTAACCACCTGTCTGTCTCTCAGGCAGTGTGACGATGTCTCCCGACATGAAGAAGCTGATGACTAATCACCTGGTGAAGCAGCAGTTGTCCTCTAAGTCTCTGTACCACGGTCAAGAGCTGGAGACACTGGGAGGCATCACACTCAGAGTCTTCGTCTACAGAAACGTATGAACGTTTGGTTTGTTCTTCACTTTCTTTGTTCGTATCACTTTGATGTCACGTGACATTGTGATGAGTTGTGTAGACACGTCCCCTAACAAAGCAGGTAAAGAGAGAGGCCGACATTTCCTTCACATGCTGGAAGCTGTTGACCAATCACAACAGAGAGGACCAGCTGACCAATCAGAGCTGACTTTATTAGGAGGGGGGGCTTAAGGAGCTAAAGCCAAGTGTTGGAGACAGAGGTAGTTGATCCTGTTGACCGAGACAGCATTAAACAATAGAAGAAGAAGAGGAAGCAGCTGCACCTCTGACAATATAATGTTGGAATCACGAGGACGTTAATTTGGTGCATTTGAACTAGTATGGAGTACTGTAGTACTGTGGAGTACTGTAGTACTGTGGAGTACTGTAGATCATTTAACTGAAGTGTGACTTTTGATTCTCTGATGTCACTTCATACATGTTCTACATCTTTTTAATCCTGCTCCAACTTCAATTTTCATTGGTTGAGTCTATCCGACTGTGTCATCTGTTGCCGGGCAGATGGAGTGGAAGGTCTGCCTTCATCGGTTGTGGATGTTGTCTCTGTGTGATGATGTCATCAGGTCACTGAGTTGGTTTCTGCATTTCATGAATATGTTTTGTTGGATTGAGATAATATGGTGACTCAGCTCGTTCCATCACTGCGACCACATGTGTTGATGACATCCTCCCACACGAAGCCAGGCCGGTCACTGCTGTGGTTCTGTGGCCAAGCATCAACCAGTCGTCAGTCATGTCACAGATTAGTGCACAGAACCATTTCATAACTGGTGGAGGTGAACACGACTCCTCAAGGAACTGTTAACACTTTGTCTCCCAATGTCTTTGTCTTGTTATGGATCGTGACAGGGACGGGAGACTGACTCTGGTTGTCTCCAGCGTCGTCTTCACGTCTTTCAGAACTCGTGGGTGGTTCATGTCTCCTCAGCAATTAGCTCTGCATACCACAAGACATTTCCTGTTCCCACAGCTGCTAAGTCTTTCCAGACACAGAGTTGTCTCAGTGTGTGTGTGTGTGTGTGTGTGTGTGTGTGTGAGACTCACCAGTTTTCAGACTGTGCAATGTTGTGTTATTTTTGTATAAAATTAATATTGTAGAAACCACCTGGTCCGCTTTTATAAAAACATCTTTGACACCATATCTAGAGATTCAGAATTAGAGACATCAGTGAATAAAGTATCATGAGTGTACTGGTAATATAATTATAGTTATCATCATAATAATAATCAGTATGTGGAGAATGAATCATGTTCAGAACTCGTGTCATGTTTCTGTGTTATAGAACCTGTGCATCGAGAACGCCTGCATAGCTGCTCACGATAAGACCGGACGTTACGCCTCCATGTTTACTGTGGACAAGGTCCTCACTCCACCAATGGGAACCATCATGGACATCCTGAAGGCAGACGACCGCTTCAGGTGAGAACACGTCTTAATCATGTTTACCTGGAAAAGAAATTGAAGAAAGAGACATTGTTTTCCTCCTGACTGTTCAACCGTGGAAAATACTGACACACAAAGGCAAACACTAGTAAACGATAGTAGATGACAGTAAACACAGGTAAACACCACAGGTAAATTGCGGTGCAGTACTAAAATGTAGTAAACTCTGGTTTAACTGTATGTTACCACAAAAATACTACTTCTACAACTGCTACTGTTCCCAATGTGCATCATAGTAAAAAAAAACAACCTAAAATGTCCCATCTGCTAACATGGAGGAGACAGGGTTTATGACTGCAGCCAGCCACCAGGGGGCAGTCTAAATCTTTTTTGCTCCACTTTGAGAAGCTGTCACGTAAATGTAGAGTTGTTGTGATCAGAGACGTCAGCAGCGTCACATGATAAACCACCATGCTCCCACCCCTCAATTCCACTAAGGTGTAAGAAACAAACACACCTGTGTTTTCAGTCTCCTGGTCGGTGCCATCCAGACCGCAGGGATGACAGAGTTGTTGAACCAGCAGAGGGTGCTCACCTTCTTTGCTCCCACCAACAACGCCTTCAACGCCCTGCCACGTCTCCAGCTCAACAACCTGTTTCGTGAGTACAACACATCGCAGAAATCCACGGTCGACCTGTGAACAAAGTTTAAAAACGAGAAGAACACGCTACATCACACTTCGTCATGTAAACATATCCAGTTCGCCAATGTTTTGCAATTCACACCCTCAGTTAAACTCACTGTAACTTTGTGCCTTGATTAAAACTACAGATTTCTGCAGGTTTGAAAATATGAAGTAAAACAGTAGGTCAGGTTGTTTTTAAAGAGACCTCACAGACTGAAGCTGAGGTGAAAACATCTGGATCGTGCGACGTCTCTGCTCCTTCTCGTCTCAGCTGCTCCTTGTTTGGTCCGAACGTCTCCAACAGTTTACATGACTGTTGAATGTGGTTTATATAAACTGTTGGTGCTGCTGCCGAATAAAGACTTGAGGACTGAGGTCTGAAAGCTCCGCCCCCTCTTTCATCACATCATTGTCAGATTGATCAGGATCAGATCCAAGATTCTAAAACTGAGGCTTAACTTGTTCCAACGGATTTAAAACTTGAAGTCAAGTCATTGACAGGAAGTGACTGACAGGGCCAATCCGCTGTCACCGCTGGCCTCTCTTTGTTACCAGGCAACCCTCAGGAGCTGACGGCCATGCTCCGGTATCACCTGGGGGAGGGTGTGTTGGTCAGTGGGGGCGTGGGATCTCACACTAGAGTCAAACCTCTGCAGGGAGAGAAGCTGGAGCTGGGCGTGGTCAGTGCTCGCTCCTCACTCATCAATACTTTTCATCTATCATCGATCATTCATTAGCTTGACCATGAATTACTTCCTTTCAGCGGAACTACACCGTCTATGTCAACAAGGTCCCGGTGGCCGACGCAGACCTGATGGCGACTAACGGAGTTGTCCACGCAGTCGACAGCATCATCAGATCTCTGCGTGAGTCTCAGCCTCTTTATTTCATCTGCAGATTATTATACCTTCACCTGCGGCCCTGCTTCCCCCTGATGATGATTATGTCTCTCTGCAGCTCCCAAAGTGGACAGAGAACAGGCCGACGGACCTGATACTCCTCTCAGATCAGCTGCCCTCTATAAGGTGAGTAAAGAAAACAGCTGATCACCTGTCAGGTGATGTCAGTGAACACGAGGACTCTTAACAGTCACAGCTGGTTTCAGATTGCAACCTTTACTGGAATCTGACCCCTTCTCTCTGTCTCACAGGTCGAGGCTAAGAGCTTCAGGAACGGTGAGTTTGTTCAGGTGCTTGAAAAGTTCAAACTTTATTGACACAGCGTTGAATCGTTCTCTCGTCAACTCGCCGTGTCTCTCTGTTTCAGACGACCTCTTCCAGAAGGTGATCCGAAGTCGCTCCAGCAGGACGATGAGTCAGTAAGAGACTCGCCACAACGTCCGAGGAACCAAAGAATGAGAACCACAGAACACCCCCCCCAAAGGGTCAAATGTCACAGACCTTAAAGGAAAAATCCCTGAAATCCTGGAACATGCTGCCGTTTGTTCCCTGAGAGCAGGAAATGTTTCAGTCCTTTTCATTCAAACCAAAGATTCTGGTCAAACACGTGCCAACGATTTATTGAGAAAATAACTTTTTCCAACAACATTTTTTCATGGCCTCTGTGGGTTGTGAAAAGGCATTCGGGGTAGTTTTTAAGACCAGTGATAAAAATGGGTCAAACAGATGAAGGTTCTTAATCACGTTTTTATTTTCAACAGTGTTTTATTTTCTGTGTACTGTAAAAAAACCAAAACAAATTCTGATCAAATTTCCAGAGTTTGAAGTGTAACGTCCTGCAGCCTGAGGTCAGAGGTCAGCCTCGCACTGTGACCTGCTGACTTCTGCAGATTCTTAGGATTTTTTCTTTGCTCTGTTTTGTAAAATAAAACATGAAAAAATGTCTGTAACTGAAACTGTGTCTTTCTGAATAAAAGCCTCAGAGTTCAGGTTCATGTCTCCTGCAGAGCGTTAAATCATCTGTAATCTGTGCACGAAACATCTGTGCACGCTCCCCACCGCAGGAGCAGGATCAGCTTTATGAAACGTTAACATGTTCCAGGTGAGGAACAGTGAACGCCTCACAGTGTGTGTCTGTGGGGGGGGGGGGGGGGGGGGGGGGCAGTTAATTTTAATCCTGAGTTTCACAAACACACATTTTAATATTTAATTGATTCATTATATTTTATATTTTGTATAAAGTTAAGACAAAGTGACTTCGGAATAAAACGACTAGACAGAAGCAGACTGAGGCTTTTATTATGAAATATATGGATCGTCTGTGTCTATAGTTATGAGGCCAATTTTGGTTCAATACAATAATTGTAACCAGGGTTAGAATTAGTTCACCCTGGGGTCATGGTTAGGGTTGGGTGAACTGACCCTAACCATGACCCCAGTTCACACTTAAAAGAATTAGCTAATTCATTCCGTTTTTTATTGGGATGATGTAGACGACAAATTTGTATTTGGTTATATAACGATGATCTTGGATCACGAATCCGGATCCTCACTTTAACTCTGAGTCCTGACTGTGAGCGTCACATGTTGAGTTCACACTAAGTTACTTCATGTACTGATCAGGTCCTGATAACTAGTGATGAGTGTTAATGAGTTACAGTGAGAGCAGCTCAGAGTGGAGGAGGAAACAGAAACTCCAGCTCGGTCCAAACCAACTGATCATTGAGCAGCTGAGGACCAGAGAGAAACTCTGTGTTTCCACTGTTTGTTCCACTGTTCTTCAACAAAGTCACTGACCTGCTTCATGTTAACACACAAGACCGAATCTCACCTGACTGCTAGGAACCTGGGTGTGACACTGGACAGTCAACTCCCCCTTCCTGCCAACATTACGGCAACAACCTGCTCATGTAGATACATGCTGCACAACATCAGGAGAATACAGCCCCTTCTCATTCAGAAGACAGTACAGGTTCTAGTCCAGGCTCTGGTCCAGGCTCTGGTCCAGGCTTTGGTCCAGGCTCTGGTCCAGGCTCTGGTCCAGGCTCCAGGCTTTGGTCCAGGCTTTGGTCCAGGCTCTGGTCCAGGCTCTGGTCCAGGCTCTGGTCCAGGCTTTGGTCCAGGCTCTGGTCCAGGCTCCAGGCTCTGGTCCAGGCTCTGGTCCAGGCTTTGGTCCAGGCTCCAGGCTTTGGTCCAGGCTCTGGTCCAGGCTCTGGTCATTTCACATCTAGACTATGGCACCTCCCTCCTGGCTGGTCTACCTGCTAGTCCTATCCAACCTCTGCAGCTCTTCCAGAATGCAGCAGCTCGACTGGTCTTCAACCTAAGTTCACTCACACTCCTGCTGTGAACGGATCAGGTCCAGTCTACATCCAGGACACAGTCAAACCTTACACCCCAGGCCTTCCACGTCGCTCTGCATCGACCAATCAGCTGCTCCCTCACTGAGCGCTAACACTCAACAGAAACAGACTGTTTGCTGTCCTGGCTCCTAAATGATGGAACGAGCTCCACATTGACACCAGGACAGAAAGTCTCCACGTCTTCCACCACAGACTAAAGACACATGTCTTCAGACTGCACCTCGGTGAGGAAGAGGACGTCTATCTTAGGTTTAGGTTAGAGGGTTAGTCTTAGGTTTAGGTTAGAGGGTTAGTCTTAGGTTTAGATTAGAGGGTTAGTCTTGGGTTTAGGTTAGAGGGTTAATCTTAGGTTTAGGTTAGAGGGTTAGTCTTAGGTTTAGGTTAGAGGGTTAATCTTAGGTTTAGGTTAGAGGGTTAATCTTGGGTTTAGGTTAGAGGATTAGTCTTGGGTTTAGGTTAGAGGTTTAATCTTAGGTTTAGGTTAGAGGGTTAATCTTAGGTTTAGGTTAGAGGGTTAGTCTTAGGTTTAGATTAGAGGGTTAATCTTGGGTTTAGGTTAGAGGGTTAATCTTGGGTTTAGGTTAGAGGGTTAGTCTTGGGTTTAGGTTAGAGGGTTAGTCTTGGGTTTAGGTTAGAGGGTTAATCTTGGGTTTAGGTTAGAGGGTTAATCGTGGGTTTAGGTTAGAGGGTTAATCTTGGGTTTAGGTTAGAGGGTTAATCTTGGGTTTAGGTTAGAGGGTTAGTCTTGGGTTTAGGTTAGAGGGTTAATCTTGGGTTTAGGTTAGAGGGTTAATCGTGGGTTTAGGTTAGAGGGTTAGTCTTAGGTTTAGATTAGAGGGTTAATCTTGGGTTTAGGTTAGAGGATTAATCTTAGGTTTAGGTTAGAGGATTAGTCTTGGGTTTAGGTTAGAGGTTTAATCTTGGGTTTAGGTTAGAGGGTTAATCTTGGGTTTAGGTTAGAGGGTTAGTCTTGGGTTTAGGTTAGAGGGTTAATCTTGGGTTTAGGTTAGAGGGTTAATCTTGGGTTTAGGTTAGAGGGTTAATCTTGGGTTTAGGTTAGAGGGTTAATCTTGGGTTTAGGTTAGAGGGTTAATCTTGGGTTTAGGTTAGAGGGTTAATCTTGGGTTTAGGTTAGAGGGTTAGTCTTGGGTTTAGGTTACTTAGCCACCTCTAGCACAAAGACAAGAAACGTCAGAAACATGAGGTGATGGAGTCGTGGCGCCACCTGCTGTTCACAGCATCGCATCCCACAGAAAGGAGAAAAACAACGTCCATTAAAATGTATTTTAACTGAATCCTGAGTACTTGTACCTCGTTACTTATTTACTCGTCCTGAGGTAGAACCATGGAACCAGAGTTCAGCGGAACCATGTTGGAACCACGTCTTGTTTCTTCCGTCCCTCTATGGCCGCCGACTCTGTTTCCGGTGTGTGTCACCCTTATATCCGACATCGCTTCCTGCTCCATGCTGCGATGTTGTCCACTTTGAAGCAGCGGGTCGGAGAGGTTCTGTTACCGGGAGACGAGTTCTGCTGTGACGGGGACGACACCATCTCTTTGACGGAGCCCGTCAGGCCGGAGAAGTTGCTGTGTGGCCCGGGGCTGCGGCGGAGCGGTGACCGGCTGCTGGTGTGTAAGAGCGGGATCCTCCGCCATAAACAGCCCAACGTCTTCTGGATGGACTGTCAGCAGAGGAGGGTGAGAACCAGAACCACAGCCAGAACCACAGCCAGAACTAGAACCACAACCAGTACCACATCCAGAATCACATCCAGAACCACAACCAGAACTAGAACCACATCCAGAACCACATCCAGAACTAGAACCACAACCAGAACTAGAACCACAACCAGAACTAGAACCACATCCAGAACTAGAACCACAACCAGTACCACATCCAGAATCACATCCAGAACCACAACCAGAACTAGAACCACATCCAGAACTAGAACCACAACCAGAACTAGAACCACATCCAGAATCACACCCAGAACTAGAACCAGAACTAGAACCACATCCAGAACCACATCCAGAACTAGAACCACAACCAGAACTAGAACCACATCCAGAACCACATCCAGAACTAGAACCACAACCAGAACTAGAACCAGAACTAGAACCACATCCAGAACCACATCCAGAATCACACCCAGAACTAGAACCACAACCAGAACCAGAACCACATCCAGAATCACACCCAGAACTGGAACCACAAGCACAACCAGAATGTGAACCACCACCAGAATCACATCCAGAAACAGATCCAGTTGGACTTGGTTATGGTAAACAGTTTCACTCAGTCACCTTTGTCCCTCTGTCCACAGTACGTCCCTGCTAAAGGTGAGACGGTCATCGGCATCGTCACTGTAAAGTCAGGAGATGTCTTCAAGGTGGACTTCGGGGGAAGTGAACAGGCATCTCTGTCCTACCTGGCGTTTGAAGGAGCCACTAAGAGGAACAGACCCAACGTCCAGGTGAGACGCTGAGGATAGCAGAGGGTCCAGGTGAGACGCTGAACAAGAATCCAGGGACTGATGGTTCTGTGTGTGTCTTACCTGCGCAGGTGGGGGACCTTGTCTTCGCTCAGTTCATTGTAGCCAATAAGGACATGGAGCCGGAGCTGGCGTGTATCGGCAGCTCGGGACGAGCCAATGGGATGGGAGTGTTTGGAGGGGGCGGGCTGTTGTTCAGAGTCTCTCTGGGACTCATCAGAAGGTCAGTCACATGTTCTGACATCACAAGTCATGTGATAGAGAATGAACAAGGCTGCACTGACACGCACATCATCAATATTACCAACAATCAATAATAATTAAAACCAAGATGTCCAACCCCCAGGCTGCTGTCCCCCCACAGCGAAGTGCGGTCCGACCTGGAGCAGCTCTTCCCCTGTGAGCTCGTGGTCGGAATGAATGGTCGTCTTTGGGTCAGATCCTCCAGCGTCCATCAGACCCTTGTCATCGCAAACCTGCTGCAGAGCTGCGAGACCATGACGCCGCTGCAGAGACGGGAGCTGTTCATGAGGGTCAAACAGGGGGCGCTGTAGACCACGTCACACCAGGTCTGATCCTCCTGTGGAGGTTGTGATGTCATTGTTTATTCCAGGACCCTGTGATATCTCCACTGCGGTTTAAAGGAACAGTCCATGTATTTTTATAATTTTGTGAAATGAATAAAGTGAATCAATCTGCAGCTCAGTTTCATTTCAGCACTTTGACAGATAAAGATCTTTCCTCTTCAGCAAAGTGGTCAGTGATTGGCTGTCTGCTCAGATTCAGCCAATCACAGCCCAGTCTCTGTTGATAGGTGCTGGAATGAAAAACGAGTCACCAGCTGCTCCTAGATCACATGACGAAGGCTGTGATGTCATCAGAGTGAGAACTGATGAGATGCTCACTTCTGTTGTTCTGTGACGTCACTGCTCTGGCTCCGTCACCCTCAAGAAATTCACACGTGAATCACACGTTAAGCTACTCGTCCAATGAAGTGCAAGGGTCTGGATTCAGCTGATCGGGATCAGCTGCTGAAACCTGAAGTATTGATCTGCAGTTTATTAAAAATTGGTTTTATTAAATACAAATGACACAAGAAGCTTCATCCGAAAACAAATTTTAATGAACTTAATTTGAATGACCAGAGAGGAACCGACTCATCTATTCATTTGTGAACGAAAGAATAAAGATTTCCTAAAGAAACAAACAAGATATTTACAAGCACTATAACACACACACACACACACACAGTGTGTATGTTTGTCGGATTGATCAATAGTGAGATGAGAACAGCTGATCACATTCATGTTGACCTAAGTCTTTGGTTCTAACAGCTCTGATAAGGACACTTAGAGATACAATCAATCAGTCAATATAAATCAGTCAGTCAATCAATCTAAATCAGTCAATCAATCAATCAATCAGTCAATCAATCTAAATCAGTCAGTCAATCAATCAGTCAGTCAATATTTAAGATAGATTTACAGCTACAGTCAATCACCTGAAGAAGAACAGCTACAAAGATTGTAGATTTTTCATGGATTCACTGTCGACATCTTCAGCAGATACAACACTGACCCAGACCTGGTTCCAGACCTGGACTTGAAATGAACCTGGACTGAAACCTGGACCTGCTGAGGCTCTGGTCTGGAGCTGGTCCAGTTTAAGAAACTTAAATAAACTGGTTTCATACAAATATTTAGGGATTTTTGTGAAGAGAAAGAGTTGAATAAAATATATTGATCACAAACCTGATCATGATTAACTTTTAAAATTACACACACTCACTGTGTTTAGATCTGATGTGAAACTGGTTCCACAAATAATGAATAAACCTGTTTCTGATCCGGGATCAGTTTCTGTTAAAGTTTAGACAATCACTCAGTCAGGTACATCCAAACCGTAAACTGGATCTAATTTGGATCACAGTGAACTGGAGACATGGTCATCTGTAAGTGGAACCATGAATTCAGATTACTTCACACAAACATGTTGGTTTTGATCCAGATCAGAGGAATCAGGATCAGACCAGATCTAAACCACCTGCTCATTACCCATAATCCCCCACCAGTAAATGTCTGGACCATTTCACCCAGCAGCCCCATCGTTGCTGTTCTGATTGTCTGATTTTCAAAATAAAAGGCTTGTTTGGGATGTGTCGCAGCAGCGTAGGACCAACAGACCGAGGCAGCTGCTGGTTACAGACAGCGGCCAATCAGGGCCAATCAGGGCCAATCAGAGCCAATCCTTGAGGCCCTGCAGAGAATACAACAACACAAATCCTTATTCGGTCAGAACGTGCAAAATAAAAAGAATAAAAGAAAAAGTGAGACCAGCTCATTTGTTCATCAGAGCAGACGCCACAGATTAAAGTCAGCATTTGGTTTCACTGCATCGGTCTAGTCGCTGGTCACATGACCTCTCCTGCTCTGCCTCACGGTTTCCCCACGTCCACCGTGATTTTAGTGAACAGGTCGAACTTGTCCAGTTTAACCACTTTGTAGGAGAGAGAGTTGATCCCGTCTTTGTGCATCGTCTCTCTGGTGTGAGCGATTCTGTTGAACCTGAAAGACAAAAAACAAACTGACGCGTATCTAAACACTTTGCAGTTCACATCACACTGAGGATCCACTGATGGTTCATTACCTCTGAGGGTTCGCCTCGTTCTGTTTGTCTCTTTCGTGTCGAATCATCCGACATTTTCCCACCTCGCCGTTGGGCCTGGAGATGGACATGCCTTTAGACGCCAACCTGGATACACGACACAAACATGTCATACATGCGAGTGTGTGAAGGTATTAGACTCCGAACTCAGATGATCGAACCAGCTTCAGCTCCAGTTCTGTTCTTGTCTGCTAAAGATGTGTCATCCTGCCTTACCCAGACTCGAACCTGGACTTGACCAGAACCAAAACCATCACAGAAACAAGACCAGCACAGGAACCTATATCAGAACATTAGCAACGGACCAGAACAAGAACAGCTCCAGGCGAGTACCAGACCAGAACAGAAAACAAACTAGAACAATTACCATACCAAACCCAGTCAAGTCCCAGACCAGCACCACTACCGCAGCTGGACCAGCAACCATACCAGACCCAGACCAGCGCCACTATAAGACAAAAACTACAACTAGGACCAGCACCAGACCCAGGCCAGCCCTACTACCAGCACCTCTACAAAACCAGCACAATTAACACTACCTGACCAGTACAAAAAAACAGTAACAGTAACAAACAGTAGCAGACCAGAACCAAAACCAGACCACCAGACAGAAACATAAATATAAACCTACTCCTCACAGGGATTCTTCCACATTACATTTCCAACAGTGAGTTTCACATGTGAGGCACTGATCAGAGAGAGTGAGAGACAGAGACAGAGACAGAGAGGGACTGAGACAGAGAGGGACAGAGACAGAGAGGGAGTGAGACAGAGGGAAAGAGACAGAGAGGGACTGAGACAGAGAGAGACAGAGACAGAGAGGGAGTGAGACAGAGAGGGACTGAGACAGAGAGGGACAGAGAGAGAGAGAGAGAGACGGACAGAGACAGAGGGACTGAGACAGAGAGGGACAGAGACAGAGAGGGACAGAGACAGAGAGGGAGTGAGACAGAGGGAAAGAGACAGAGAGGGACTGAGACAGAGAGGGACAGAGAGAGACGGACAGAGACAGAGGGACTGAGACAGAGAGGGACAGAGAGAGAGAGAGAGAGAGAGACGGACAGAGACAGAGAGGGACAGAGACAGAGAGGGACTGAGACAGAGAGGGACAGAGAGAGAGAGACAGACAGAGACAGAGAGGGACTGAGGGAGAGAGAGACGGACAGAGACAGAGAGGGACAGGGACAGAGAGGGACAGAGAGAGCGACAGGGACAGAGAGAGACAGAGGGACTGAGACAGAGAGGGACTGAGGGAGAGAGAGAGACGGACAGAGAGAGAGAGACTTTTTTTTCCCCAAAGATTCTTTATTTAATCTAGTGTCATAAATTCTTCAATCCAAATAAAAACGTTAATAATTATATATATGTATATAATATATTAATAAATAAAGTAAATATATAAACACAAACCTTCATTCTTAATAAGTAACAACCCAATATCTCATTTAAAAACAGGGCTGAAAAATCTGAACTAATTATATTTTCAATTCTCTCACTAATGTAACAAAGAGGAACACTTTCATATATAGAGCCAACTTTTACAATCACACTTCCTGAATAAAAGATCCAATTGGTCAAACAAAGATTCAAATGCAGTGAAGCAGAGAGAGAGAGAGTGATGACAGGATGATGGTGAGATGAAAAGATGAGTGTGGTTACTTTTTGATGCTGCATCAGAGCGAACCTGAGGAAACACAGCAGCTAAGAGGCTGATGTTAGCATGTTAGCATGTTAGTTGAACAGTTTCACATTTGTACCTGTTGTAGATGTCATCATCTTCTCCTCCCCAGCCCCAGTAGTTGTTAGGGAAGCCGTTGATCTTCAGATACTGTTCTTTACTCATCGATGAGACTCCTCCAAAGTACTGGTTATATGGCAGCCTGAAAAACACACACAGTTGAGTCTGAAACGCTGCTGATCTTGTTTGAGTTTGAAAACTCTGGGGTTGTGTTTTAATCTGGACGAACAGAAACTGAGACTTTTGTAAATGATGATGCAGATGTTATCTTCCTGATTGGTTCTTATCAGTCACATGACTGGACTAGCAGCAGTGAATACAAAGCGTTGCAAACTCTTACTGTCAATAACAGTTCCACCATGTTGCCTAGTCGAACTACAGAGCAGACAATCTGCTCCCTGTTTACAACAGCGTGTCACATGACCAGCAGACGTGATCACGTGATCTGTGTTTCAGAGTTTTTCTCTGAGACATTTAGGAACTGATCTACTGAAAGTTTGCACGTGTAAAAACATGTGCAAACTTGATTTCGCCTTCAAAAAAATACAAGCTGATCTACTAACGGTGTGCACTGAGGATTGTATGCGGAATAACACACACTGTCCATTTAGTATTATTTGCCTAAATGAATATGCAATATCAGGCGTTTCTACCCGATTGTGTAAAATATTGGGAGGAGTAGATGCAAATACTTTCATTTAGCACTCGCATTGTGATTTACAAAGACTGAAACTAATTGCTGTGGTTGTGACTGCGTCTATATTTAGCACGTTAGAAAGAATCAGAAGTACTTTATTAATCCCCGTAGGGAAATTCAAATGGTGCTAATCGGCACAGCGTTACACACAGATGGCTGCAGCCAAACAAAACTGAGTATTCACAGCCATCATTTCCTTCAAGTAAAAATGAAATTCATCATGTCTTCATATTTTCCTCTTTTTGCCAACATTACATTTTTAGCTGGGGGTTTTCTTTTTCGCATGTTGTGCTTGTTTTCAGTGCGTTCATCTCCTCAGGTGTGCTCCTCCCTCTCCATGCCCCAGCTCCATGGGACCTTGGTATTAAGAGACCTCACCACTGCCTGTACCCCATTCGATCCCTCTTGCCAGGGCACTGATGGCCATCGTCAGACCAGATACAGCGCTGACCAGCTGCCTGATGTGCACCACAATGGTCCGACTATCGACTCGAGCCGCAGAAAGTGAACTGCATCTGCTGCTCAACATTGGTCAGAGGCATCTCTTCCACCACCCCCCACCTGTTTCATTTGCCGAGGTTTTATAATGAGTTTTTTTTCCTATGTCCTCCCATCTTATCTTAATTTCATCTGTCGTTCTTTTTGTTTTATCCACAGCATTTACTATCTCACACACACTCTTTGAGTTGTATTAATATTTCTTTGCTGTAGCTGAACATTTTGTTTGTTTGCCTCTTCCACTAATGCTTCCAGTTCCATGGCATTAAATTTCACTCTGCTCTCCGTAATGCTCCATGGCAGTAACCAGTAACATAAGCAAAATACTCATTTAAATACTACTGCCTCTACCTGTTATCATTTATGCTATTATTTTTAGTAGATCACCCATAAACGCCCACCAACCAAACGTGGAATCTGTTATAATTCACACACAATTTAGCACTCTTTATTTGGGATCTTAGTAGATCAGGACCTGAGTGAGCTCCAGAGACGAAGTGTATGTCTGTGTGTGTGTGTGTGTGTGTGTGTGTGTGGTCAGGAAACAGGAAGTGAGGAGTCAGGCAGAGTGTGTCTCTGTCAGCTTTATCTGAACACACACACACTTTCCCCTCATGACAGGAAGTCAACAGGAAGCCTGATCAACCTGATGACATCATCATCAGTGGACCAACAAGCATCTGGAACCTGACTCAAATCTATTGTCTGTTTAAAATGGATGTTCATTTAAATGATCTATTCATAAAAACAAGATATTTATATTTTATTGCCTTTTCCCACCGTTGACGCATTTTACATAGAACAGCAGCAACATTGCTTCTCTCATCTCATCTCTTGTGCCCTAGATGCCGCCCACACTCAGAGTGACAGGGAAGCCCTTCAGGCACGCGCACACGTTCGCAGCTCACTATGGCTCCGTGCCGCTCTCGTGTATAAAACCAAAGTCCTAATAAAACTATTTCTGGTATAACTCCATGTCCGATCCACCCCCAATTTTATTTATTTTTTGGGTTAATTCTAATTCAAATGTCAGACTGTTTATTCTTTAGAATTCAAAGTTCATTGCTATTACTATTATTGTGCTATAATATTATCATAATATCAGTGGTATTAAAGGGTTTCAAAATGATGACAATAATATAATTTATCACAATGATATAATCTGAGACAATATATCATCCAACATTAGCATCATGACAGAGCTACGTTAATATTTTAAATACTGCAGCAAGTTAGAAGTTTTCTTGTTCAGTTGATACCCGGCCCTAAATGTCTTTATGTTCCCTTTACACAGGTGAGACGTCTGATATTTAGTCTCTCTCTCCTCCTCTTGAATTGAATTAAAAACTTTATCAGCATTGACTTACCTGAAGCCGAACTTGTCCATGGACACGGACAGGTGTCGCGGCTGGCTGAAACACTTGTAGATGTTGCGGTCGTCCATGGGGATCAGGTCAACGTCACTGAAGACGAAACAGTTGTAGTCGTACTCCTTCAGGGCCTCCTTGTAGCCCACGTTTAGCAGCTTGGCTCGGTTAAAAATCTCGTCTCCGTCCTGAGAGAGGAAACAGATTGAGATCAGGATGAAGCGGTCTATAAATTCACACCAACACAGTCAAGGACAACTTGGGGTTGGTAAACTGACACTTCCACATGTCTAATAAGAAAATACAAACACACAGGGGCCACAGCTAAATGGACAGATACAAATGAAGTCACATTCAGGACGGAGGTTACATGACTTCATCAGGACGGAGGTCATGTGGTGTTCACACCTGTCTCAAGTGATGTGATCACCAATGTTCAGCTTTGGGCCTTGAAAGACCGTCCACTCAGCTGAAGACCTCTGACCTTTGCAGTTTCATCATGAACTAAACCGACCATGTTATTTTGATTTGAAAAAAAAAAAAATTTAATTTCTGAACATGTTTACGCGAGCTGAGGAACTCAAAGCTGAACATGTGTTCAGATCAGAAACAGGCGTGAACGCCCAGTGTGAGTGATGCCTGAGCTTCAGGTCACAAAGTCGTCTCCTGTCCAGTGTTTTTGATCATAAAGTCTCATTTCCTTTTTTCTATCAGAGAGTTTTTCTTTCCACAGTTGAAAGTTTATGGACGTTTATGTTTCTGAGTTTATAAAGTGACAATGAAAAGAGGTTAGTTAAGATGAGTTCACAGTCTGGGGTTGGTAACCTGACCAATGTGATTTACATAACACTGCAGTTACCGTGCAGTTCACCTGCAGCTAACTAGTGGTTAACACACAGTTAACATGTAGAGAGTGACAGGAAGTTAAACTGCAGATCATATCCTGTCGACAGAAACACATGAGCAGAAGAAAAAAGAAGGAAGAAGCACGTTTACCAGTGCGAACCTCTCAGACAACTCCAGCTGCTATTGGCTGAGACACAGCAGGAGGTGGGTCCCAGTGTCTCCAGCGACCACAGCCATTGGTCAGAAATGCCTAACATGCAGTGGGGGGAGGGCGTAGGGTGGCAATGTGAGAAGCAGGGTGAGGAGAAAGAGGAGGAGGAAGGACACAGACAAGAGAGAGAACAACTGTAAGTCAGTCACAAACAAACACACAAACAAAGCTGTAAGAAGAGGAAGAAGAAAACTTTAAGAGAAGAAGAGTTTAGAGTCGTTTGAATCTGGGTCACGTGACTAAGACTGGAACCAAACACAGCTAGTTTACTGGATCAAGACAAACTTGATCCTGATCATCCACATAACCTGATATGTTCATTTAGCATGCTCTGTTGATCATGTGATCCCAGGAACATGAGGTGGTACCAGAAACTGTAGATAAAGATGGACGACATGATGAAACCAGAACATCTGTCTCACATCTGCTGATCCAGCTGTAGGGCTGTGTCTCACCCCAGAGATAAAGCAACATGTTAGACACAGAGAGAGTAGGGGGGTGCGATATTTATCGTTTACGATAATATCTTAATTGTTGCATGATGTGTGAGCTCCTGTTATCGAGTATTGGGTAGAGCCACACGGAGCGAGCGCCCCTTTCAACCATCCCCAGGAGGGAGGGAGGGAGAGCCAGGCACCTCGCACCAGCTCCACTGGCCAAGTCAGAGTGACTCCAGCCCGGCTAGAGTCACACGGACCGAGCGCTCCTCTCCACCAGCCCAGTATTTGATGACAATAAATCATTTTTCCAGTGTTCTAGAGATCACAGAGCCTTCTTATTCAGTGTGTGTGTGTGTGTGTGTGAGCCTTATCCCTCTCTCTTTTTCCTTCCTACTCATTCCAGACAGAGAGCCCAGCCAGGCTCCACCAGCGGTCTCATTATCATTGTCAGCAATAAACATAAAATATAGATTTTTGTCAGTAAAGAGAGAGGCAGTAAATTACTGACAGAGCCAGTAAAAACTGTAAAATATAACTTTGTTACAGTCATGTATGAAAGACCCAAAACACTGTAAGGGGACTACTTGATAACTACAACCCAATTACACCACCTGCCTAAGTTTCAGTCAGGAAAAACCCTGTAGATGTACTTGTGCAACTTGCACCGTCAACATTGTTTTTGCTCCTGGGAGTAACGCAGTTACAATCATAGCCCTGGCTGACGTTTAACAACAGATCCAGATGATCCAGTTACGAAGAAAGGACAGAACATTCCAACAGAACACCGTTATTTTTGGATCTGGTTAAATAAACGGTGATGGTCTTCTTCATGAACATCAGAACTATGAGAACCTC
Source organism: Paralichthys olivaceus (assembly GCF_024713975.1). Lineage (NCBI taxonomy): Eukaryota > Metazoa > Chordata > Actinopteri > Pleuronectiformes > Paralichthyidae > Paralichthys > Paralichthys olivaceus. The sequence goes on from NC_091101.1 coordinate 27,224,914, forward strand.
CATCTGTGCGATGTCTCGTCTCCTGCAGGATGCAGCTCCCTCTACCTGACAGGGATCACATTTCTGTTCGGTTGTTCACACGTGAACACTTTTCGTCACATTACTCCTCCGTCACTGATACTGTTCAAATAACATGACAACGCCTCCAGAACATGGTCTGATCTGCAACCTGCTGACTGGTCTCTGCAGAACAGGAAAACATGTTGACTAATCACCTGTGTAACCCCCAGAATGATGCAGAGCGGCTCCCTGCTGAGTAAAACATCTTTTTTATCATCTTATTTTCTGGGAGTTTATTTCACATGCCTACACTTAGAAAAGCTAAATAAATAATAATAAAGCAAAACAACCATAACCAATGAAAACATTACACTTGACCAGCAGATATTAACTAAAAATACAAACTAATGTATTTTGTGTCTAATTCTCAACGTTAGAGCTGTGATACTGAGGACGATAGCGGTTTGTTGCCAGATTCATTTCGACTGTCTTTGGGGTAAGCAGGTGGTTTAAGGCAGATCGTGTAGCACTCCCTCGTCTGTTAAAGGTAAACAGGTTCCTGGTGTTTGACTGTAAAATCTTTATTTACAGAAGTAGCAGGTGACGACAGCTCAAACATCAGCTGGTGTTAAATTACAATATGTCGTCTGCTGCTTTTCAGTTTCAGCTCATCGTTGTCCATCAGTCGATCCGTTTGTGAGCTTTTTAAATAATGAAGCTGACAAACGCCAAAGTGTCCATATCATTTTATATATATTTTATAATTTATTACATTAAAGTTGTTCTGTAAACTCAACTCTTTTAGATTTTTTTCATATTTCTTCTATTGATAGCGCTGCAGAGATGCCACAGAACACAGGAAATAAAACTGGTTCTTCATGAACATCAGAAAATATGTTACAGCTGAACATTATTAATCAACATGAATTTCGTGTCCATTGACTAACCATCGATGAACTGATCAAATGTTCCAACATGAATTGATTGATAAAAACTTTCATGTATTTAATAATCATGACGTCTTCCTCCTGTTGGCTGCTATTTACATGCAGTAAAATCATGTGTTTGCCATTTGGTTCAAATGCCTGAGGTCTCAGCAGCTCCCAGAAGTCTCAGCTACGACTGACTGCACTGCAGCAGTATGTTTGTGTGTGTGTGTGTGTGTGTGTGTGTGTGTGTGTGTGTGTGTGTCTTGCCTCAGTACAATAAGTGTGTTTATTATGAGCTCATTAAGTCTGAGGTCATTGAGTCCACACCTGAACACCACAGGGTTTGAATTACACCTATGGGGAAGCCCTATTTTCCGATGCGCACCAGTCCAGGAGTTAACATGTCACATGCATGCGCATACATACAAGTGCATGCAGTGCAGTCAATTGCAAGGTTATTGTAAAATGTATCCTGCTGTTATTTCTACAGGCAGTTAATACCCTCAATAACATTTCATACAGACTAAATGACAACATAAGATATAAGGCTATATATAAGGATATAAGGCTTTAATTGCCGATTTAAGAGAAAGGGTTAGAAGCATCACAGAAGCAGGAGGACACAGGTAACAGCTTTCTGCTTATCCTGATGCCTCCTGGGAAGCGGCTCAGGTCATTAAAATGCAGAACAAATAGACTGAGTAACAGCTTCTATCCATGGGCTGTCATAACACTGAACTTAATAAAATAACTATACATTCCAACCGTAACTACCTACTTTGTAACTTCTTAACTACCTACTTTACACTACAATCAACCACAACTACCTCCTCTTGCACCTCTCTTTGCATTATTTTGTATAGTTTTTAACGTCCAGTAAACATGTTTATTTCATTGTTATATTTTATTTCTTTTTTTTTCTTTCAGTGGTAGCTGCTGTAATTTTTGTGTGATGACATTAAGGGCATTCTATTCTATTCTTTTCTCATACTCACTCCTTCAGGAACAATACATCACCTGAGCATTATTTAGCAAAATAAAACAGCTCTGTGTAGTTGACTGTCCCTTCACTCTTTTGACTTTTCACTTCTGTCTGTTGTTTGCAACAAAACATTGAAAAGAGCCAAGAGGGGAGCAAAGAGCCACGTTTACTTGTGTTTCCACTCCATGGTAATGATGCATCTCCCCCAGACTTTCCACAGGAAGTCAGGGGGAGAAAGTCCACAGACACTGCGGAGCATCTCACTCTGACATTTGCATTCACACATGCACCTCCTCCAGAGAGAATAGAGAGGAACTGCGGAGTTCAGTGCATGAGTGAAAGCAGCATCTGACATGTTGACATCACACTGTACCTGGTTGATGACGTATACTCCGTAGTCAAGCTGCTGTCTCTGCAGGATGGGGTGCAGGTAGTAGAGCCAGTACTTCAGGTGTTCATCGCGTTTGCGGAACGGGATGATGATGGCGACTTTTTGCAGCGCCTCGCAGTCTTTGGGTTTAAAGCGTCCACCCGGCCGCAGGTTGGCGTTGCTCTTCGTTATCTCCTCCAGACTGACGGACGTGGTAAACTCCACCCTCAGAGGACCCACTGAGAACACACACCAACACCAGAGTAAACAACACCTGAACTACATCCAACAGGTAATCTGTTCTTTAGCTCCAAACTACACAACAATCACATAATTAAATACACTCAGACACACATGGTGGAGACACAAAAACTGATCTCAGATCAACAACCTTCATCCGCACAAACATTTACTACACAATAAAGAACATACACACAAACACAGCCCTCTGGTCTAGAGATTGTCTCAGTGGTGACTCAACTTTCACATGCAACCACAGAATCATGTGACAACACTTCAGCTGATGACATCACCAGCATCCTCGTCGCTAACATCAGATTAAATGATCTGATTTAAAAAATCTGATTCAGGGCTCCATAATGTGTCCAAAGGGTTAGGGTGAGGGTTAGAGTGACTAAAATGTTCTTTGGTTTCACCGGTGCTCCAAACATCTACATAGCTAGTGTGTCTCTGTAAATTGAGTCATGTCGCCTCCTCTGCCCTGAGTCTGGGAGCAAGGCAGAGTAAATACTCGCACACAGGCCCTCACTCAGACTGCTCTCAGACAAACTGAGCTCCACAGATACTCCAGATTTTCTCCGGATGAGCTGCATGTGTGAACACAAACGTCTCAGCAAGTGGCACTGAAATTTCTCCACCTGGCCTCTAGCCTAAAGTCTGCAGAAAGTCCAGAGGAGTCGATGTGAGAACACGGCAAAGGATCCTCCACTGGATTCACAGCGAGAGAGTGGGGGGGTTGATTACACTTCTAACACATGACAGATGCAAAAATGAAAGAAAACAAAACAAAAAGACAACAAATATCTCCTGGTGATAAAGTTTAGCCACACACACGAAACACAACGAAGATGTCAAGAGAGTTTGTGGTGATAAGAGACGACGACACTGTTGATGTGACGTAAACAAAAACACTCTGATGATCTCTGCAGCAGAATTCATTACCAGCCTTCACCTGAATCGTGCAGAGGTTGTGTTTTTGTTGTGAACGAGTCTGAGCAAAGAATCTCCTGCTGCGTTGTTGTGAGAAAGACTGTGAAGAAAAAACGAACTAAATTCTCCAGAGATCCTCTGTAGAACATGTCTGAAAAAGGCTTGTGTGTGTGTGTGTGTGTGAATGCATGCGTGTCTAGGTGTCAGCTGAGAAAACATGGACCTCGGTCAGAAAAACAAACATAACTGGTCAAACTAAGACAACTTTACTTCAGGTCACTGAACTCCAGAAACCACATCAGACCAGAGGTCTGTCCCATGAAGCAGGATTTGTGGTTATCAGGTTAACTTCAGTTTCATTCCTACGAAGCTTGTTCCCTTGTTATTGGGGTAAATCACCACGGTAACTTATGCTGAACAGCTGACCTGCTCCAGATTCAGTTGGAGATAAGAGATCAAACTGTATGAAAAGCTCCGCCCACTGACTGGTCTTCAGAGACCCACCAGATGAATTTAAAATCCTCCTCCTCACCTACATTAATAATATGACACCATCAAAGAGCTCAAAGTACCATATCACCACTAGAGCCATGTGCTCCCAGGATTCAGACTTACTTGTCCCTCAAGTCTCTAAATGTTGAGGAGGAGCCAGAGCTTTCAGCATCAGGCTCCTTTTTGTGGAATCATCTCAGGTTCAGTTCAGGAGGCAGACCTCCTCTCAGTGTTTAAGAGTCGGCTTTAAACCTTCCTTAATGATAAAGCTTATAGTTAGAGCTGGTCCAGACTCGTCTTAGATCAGCTCTGGGTTCTGCTGCTGTAGGTTTAGAATGTGGAGGAACACATCACACATGGAGCTTCTCTCAGCTCCTCCTCTCTCCTTATCACATCAAATAAATGAATGTCTCATCAATACATGTTATTGACTTGACTTCTTCCCCGGAGTCCCTGTGCCTTATTGTTAACAGATCCAGGGCCGCGACTGCAGCCACATCATGGATCATGATGGTGGATCGCGAATCAGAGATCATGATCATAATGGCGGATCCTGTATCGTGCTGGCTTCTGATCGTAGTGGTGGACCATGATTAAGGCGGCAGCTGAGGTGGATCCTGATGGCAGCAGTGGATCATGATGATGGATTCTAATGGTGGATCCTGAACGTGGACTATGATCACAACAAGACTGCTTGATAAACAATATGTCTCCTCAGATACTCGACCATTACTGACAATAACTCCTCACTTCATTCACCTTCCATCCAGCTTCAAACTGTTTACTCTAACCAGTGCTGTAACTACTATTTCTCTGATGTTCTCAGTTCACATCTACTGGACTTGTGTCCGTCCTGGGAGACGGATCCTCACGTGTCTCTCTGAGGTTTCTACGTTCTTTTTTGGAAGTTTTCCCTGACTCTTGTTGAGTTAAGAACAGATGATGTCACAGCTTGTTAAAGCCTATGAGACAAATACTGATTTGTGAATATGGGCTATACAAATAAAATGTGATTGATTGATTGATGTAGATTCTCATCAGAGGGAATGAAGAACCTCTGTGTTCTGTGTGTTTATTCAGATCTAACCACTGCTGTGCAAAGGCTCTGCCACACAAACACTGCAGGATTTAGGTGTGTGTGTGTGTTGACATTGGGTTGTAGTGACACAAGGAACGTACACATACCGATTTATTTACTGGTTCACCCTTTGTGACACTTTAGGGACATTTTTCAGGACATTTGTTTTTATGAAGTTTTGTATGAAGTTTGTAAAAGTTTTTATGAAGGTGTTCAGGATGTTTGCACAAAGTCTTTATGAACATAATATAATATAATTTATATGATTAGGCTGCATCAGCAGCCAGGCACTGAGGGGTTCACTTTTTTTTACAAGAGCAAAAGAGACGGCAGACGTCATTTTGGTTTTGTTTGTTTGCAAAAAATGGAAAAACCACACAAAATGTGGCACCTGCCTGGACAATGGACTTTCTCTCCTCAGGTGCCTCAGTGGCCCATTTAATTATGAGTTTGGGTCAGTGGCTTAGAGAAATGTCTTCTTACCGAACAATGGAAAAAATAACACATATGGTTATGGGTGGACATGATACTATCAAAGAGGTTTGGGGACCGTTCTTGGACTAGTGACAGATGAGGGGAGTAATTCAACTAGTGTGTGAGAGAGATGTCGGCCTTGGCTTGTGACACTGTCCCAAATATATCCTTTAAGAAGGGATCAGACCATGGTGAAAAGTTATTTTGTTTATATTATGTCAATATAATTTGTGATGTTTTATTTAATTTAATTTTACTATTGTTTTTTGTGCATTTATTGTCTGTGGTTGTTATCAGCTGTTTGGTTTTTGTTACACTTGTTGTCCAGGTTATGTTTATACCTTTGTATGTCTAGGTAAAGATGAAACTCAATAGACATATTGTTAAGAAAAATAATAATTATGAGTTTGAGTTTTAAAGTTGAGGATCACAAAAAGTGAAAAAACTTAAAGTCGACAGTATTTCTGATGGACTTACTGGAACTTTGTGTGTTGTGCATTTGACAGTTGTATAACTAAAAAACTACCCAACAGCATCGGTATGTGAAAACATTTACTCTGAGGCTGTATCTGATGGAACGGCTGAGATATTGGAGGGTTTGAGTCATTGTCTTTACTGCGTATCAGCAAATATTGGGAGGATCAAAGAGCGGTAGACTTAAATGCAGCAACCGGAGACGCTGTCTCACTCACTCATTCATCCGTTCATAAAAAGTCAGGACGTGTTGCTGGATGTTCCCCTGTACATTCTAAGTGCTAATAAGGAGTGTGGAAATTAAGGTGACCTAAAGAAAAAAGGACAAAGACAAAACGTCAGCGCCACATCACCTGAATGAATCATTCATGGTCTGGATTGATCAAAGGAACATGAAAGGAAAATACATATTTACATTTACAAGCTAAATGAGCCTGTTCTTCAATAATCTTGTGAAATGTTAGTGGTCTGATGCTGGTCACACATCGATCCTCTGTGTGTTCCTCTGTGTGTTCTACTGTGTGTTCCTCTGTGTGTTCTACTGTGTGTTCCTCTGTGTGTTCCTCTGTGTGTTCCTCTGTGTGTTCAATTGTGTGTTCCTCTGTGTGTTCAATTGTGTGTTCCTTCTGTATGTTCTTCTGTGTGTTCTACTGTGTGTTCCTCTGTGTGTCCTTCTGTATGTTCCTCTGTGTGTTCAATTGTGTGTTCCTTCTGTATGTTCTTCTGTGTGTTCTACTGTGTGTTCCTCTGTGTGTCCTTCTGTATGTTCCTCTGTGTGTTCCTCTGTGTGCTCCTCTGTGTGTTCCTCTGTGTGTTCCTCTGTGTGTCCTTCTGTATGTTCTTCTGTGTGTTCTACTGTGTGTTCCTCTGTGTGTCCTTCTGTATGTTCTACTGTGTGTTCCTCTGTGTGTTCTACTGTGTGTTCCTCTGTGTGTTCAATTGTGTGTTCCTCTGTGTGTCCTTCTGTATGTTCTTCTGTGTGTTCTACTGTGTGTTCCTCTGTGTGTTCCTCTGTGTGTTCAATTGTGTGTTCCTCTGTGTGTTCAATTGTGTGTTCCTCTGTGTGTTCAATTGTGTGTTCCTCTGTGTGTCCTTCTGTATGTTCTTCTGTGTGTTCTACTGTGTGTTCCTCTGTGTGTTCAATTGTGTGTTCCTCTGTGTGTCCTTCTGTATGTTCTTCTGTGTGTTCTACTGTGTGTTCCTCTGTGTGTTCTTCTGTGTGTTCTACTGTGTGTTCCTCTGTGTGTCCTTCTGTATGTTCTTCTGTGTGTTCTACTGTGTGTTCCTCTGTGTGTTCCTCTGTGTGTTCCTCTGTGTGTTCAATTGTGTGTTCCTCTGTGTGTCCTTCTGTATGTTCTACTGTGTGTTCCTCTGTGTGTTCCTCTGTGTGTTCCTCTGTGTGCTCCACTGTGTGTTCCTCTGTGTGTTCCTCTGTGTGTTCCTCTGTATGTTCTACTGTGTGTTCTTCTGTGTGTCCTTCTGTATGTTCTACTGTGTGTTCTTCTGTGTGTTCCATTGTGTGTTCCTCTGTGTGTCCTTCTGTATGTTCTACTGTGTGTTCTACTGTGTGTTCCATTGTGTGTTCCTCTGTGTGTCCTTCTGTATGTTCTACTGTGTGTTCTTCTGTGTGTTCCTCTGTGTGTTCCTCTGTGTGTTCCTCTGTGTGTCCTTCTGTATGTTCTACTGTGTGTTCTTCTGTGTGTTCCTCTGTGTGTCCTTCTGTGTGTTCTTCTGTGTGATCTTCTGTGTGTTCCTCTGTGTGTTCCTCTGTGTGTTCTACTGTGTGTTCTACTATGTGTTCCACTGTGTGTTGCACTTGGCGCACTGTGTGTGTTCCCCTGTTGTGTTCTCTTGTGTGTTCTCCTGTGTGTACTGTGTGTGTTCTACTGTGTGTTCCACTGTGTGTTCCACTGTGTGTTCCACTGTGTGTTCCACTGTGTGTGTTCCACTGTGTGTTCCACTGTGTGTGTTCCACTGTGTGTTCCACTGTGTGTGTTCCACTGTGTGTTCCCCTGTGTGTACTTGGTGTACTGTGTGTGTTCTACTGTGTGTTCCCCTGTGTGTTCCACTGTGTGTTCCACTGTGTGCTCCACTGTGTGCTCCACTGTGTGCTCCATTGTGTGCTCAACTGTGTGCTCCTCTGTGTGTGTTCTTCTGTGTGTTCCTCTGTGTGTGTTCTTCTGTGTGTTCCTCTGTGTGTGTTCCTCTGTGTGTTCCACTGTGTGTTCTACTGTGTGTTCCACTGTGTGTTCCACTGTGTGTGTTCCACTGTGTGTGTGTTCTTCTGTGTGTTCTACTGTATGTTCTACTGTGTATACTTGGTATACTGTGTGTGTTCTACTGTGTGTTCTTCTGTGTGTTCCACTGTGTGTTCCACTGTGTGTTCCACTGTGTGCTCCACTGTGTGCTCCACTGTGTGCTCCTCTGTGTGCTCCTCTGTGTGTGTTCTTCTGTGTGTTCCTCTGTGTGTGTTCTTCTGTGTGTTCCTCTGTGTGTGTTCCTCTGTGTGTTCCAATGTGTGTTCTACTGTGTGTTCCACTGTGTGTTCCACTGTGTGTTCCACTGTGCGTTCCACTGTGTGTGTTCCACTGTGTGTGTTCCACTGTGTGTGTGTTCTTCTGTGTGTTCTACTGTATGTTCTACTGTGTATACTTGGTATACTGTGTGTGTTCTACTGTGTGTTCTTCTGTGTGTTCCACTGTGTGTGTTCTTCTGTGTGTTCCACTGTGTGTTCCACTGTGTGTATTCTTCTGTGTGTTCTACTGTGTGTTCTACTGTGTGTACTTGGTGTACTGTGTGTGTTCTACTGTGTGTTCTTCTGTGTGTTCCACTGTGTGTGTTCTACTGTGTGTTATTCTGTGTGTTCTACTGTGTGTTCCACTGTGAGTGTTCCACTGTGTGTGTTCTTCTGTGTGTTCTACTGTGTGTACTTGGTGTACTGTGTGTTCTACTGTGTGTTCTTCTGTGTTCCTCTGTGTGTTCCACTGTGTGTTCCACTGTGTGTTCTACTGTGTGTACTTGGTGTACTGTGTGTTCTACTGTGTGTTCTTCTGTGTTCCTCTGTGTGTACTTGGTGTACTGTGTGTGTTCTACTGTGTGTTCTTCTGTGTGTTCTACTTAGTGTACTGTGTGTGTTCCCCTGTGTTCCTCTGTGTGTTCCACTGTGTGTTCCACTGTGTGTTCCACTGTGTGTTCCACTGTGTGTGTTCTTCTGTGTGTTCTACTGTGTGTACTTGGTGTACTGTGTGTGTTCTACTGTGTGTTCTTCTGTGTGTTCCTCTGTGTGTTCTTCTGTGTGTTCCTCTGTGTGTTCTACTGTGTGTACTTGGTGTACTGTGTGTTCTACTGTGTGTACTTGGTGTACTGTGTGTTCTACTGTGTGTTCTTCTGTGTTCCTCTGTGTGTTCCACTGTGTGTTCTACTGTGTGTACTTGGTGTACTGTGTGTTCTACTGTGTGTTCTTCTGTGTTCCTCTGTGTGTACTTGGTGTACTGTGTGTTCCACAGTAAAGAAGCTTGTGTATAAATACCTTGTTGTTATCAAAGTGACAGGTCGTGGTAATGAGAACTTTTCAAACATGTCACCGTTTTGGTTGTTTTTTAGTTTTCAGAGTAAAAGTGTAGAACCAGTGGAGGTGCTCGGCGGTCTCACCCAGCAGAGGTGAAGTCTCGGGGCATTTATCCAGCTTCTTCACCGGATCCTCTGCCTCCTGCACCCCGCTCTGCGGATGGCCCTTCCCGGGTTCGCCTTTCGGGGTCACGGCCTCGGCCGGCCCGGTTCTGAATGTGAACTGGTTCCGCTCCGTGACATTTACGTGGGACTGCTGGTTCTGGACGAAGGCCAACCGGATATCCAGAGAGCGGACGTAGAAGACGACGGTGATGGAGATGTGGAGGAGACACAGCAGCACCACCAGCTTACAGGTCCGGTGGAGGAGGCTGAAGTTAGCGGGCTCTGTCGACATCCTGAGCCGCTGGAGGGTGGAGTTGGAGCCGCAGAACCGTTCACAGGAAGCAGGAAACAGACTCTGAGCTTCCACAGTTGGTCCGTTAGCTCGCAGTCTCCATTTTACTCTGCGTCCACACGATTCTAACGACAAAGTGAGTTAAAGCAACCGAGCAGCGGAAGCCAGAGGCGGCTCAGGGCTCCAGCTCGTCCCGCTTACTGCTACACCGGGTCAGCCGCTCCTCAAACCCGCGTCTCCGGCAGCGGGTCCCGTTAAAACCGGCTGGAGACGATGGAAAGTTCCGAAGAGGACGAACAAACACGAAGTAACTCGACTTTACTCGACTTTACTCGAACAAACACGAACTGAACAACCTTTCACTGCGAACACGACTAGTTCCGAACTCACTCGGAAAACTTCGGCTCAGTCACCGCGGAGGACATCGATCTGTCAGGGACACGACGTTATCCACTGCACTTCCGGTTACCGATGACAAAATAAAATCTATTAGTCCGTTATCTTTTCACGAGTGAAAAAGTAATGTCACAACTGCGCCATGATTAAAATGATCACTCTCATAATCACTGTCGTTATTATTATTGTAACTTTCATTATTTGTAGAAGTATATAAGTGTATATATATATATTTATATAGTGAATCGTAGCTGTACTATGTTCTGTGCTGTGTGCGTTATTGTGTTGTGTTTTTTATGAATTGATAAGGTTGTGATGCCCTCTCTTTAACTAATGTTGTATTGTGGTGTGTTTCCATGGTTTGCTGTACCCTGTCTGCACAACAAATATACCCTCGGGTACTAATAAAGAAACCTAACCTAACCCAGACACACACACATATATATATATATATATATATATATGTGTGTGTGTGTGTGTGTCTGGGTGTGCGTGTTAGTTAGGTAATATATATAAATAAAAAATATGTATATATAACAAAAGCACAACAAAAAGCAGCGTCATGTATGACTTTTATTTTGAAGGCTGATGTGTTTCCGTGTTGTTGAAGCTGTATGGATAGTTGCGGGAAGGGGCGTGGTTGCGGGGGGGGGGGGGGGGGGGGGGACTTTCTATGACGTCACTTTACTGGCCAAACTGTTTATCAGTCATTGATCAAAGCCAATGATTATTGCTTTTGGTTCAAAGGTTTTATTTGTCATCTCAACATCTACATGTTAGCAATGAAAATCTTAAATCCCAGGCACCTCAAGCAGCTCAACATGTAAAGGTGTCAGAAAAATAATAAAATAAGAGTAACTAAAAATACAAATACCATATGTCATGAAGTAGTGCAAAAAATAAAATAAAACATTATAAGGTGCCAATAAACATAATAAAACATTGTAAGGTGCTAAGGTGAAATATCAACATGTGCAGTCAGGATTTAGCAGCAGTTATGGGGAGGTATGAACAGATATGAATTATTGCACTCATTATATTTTCATGTAGCTTAGAAATATGACGAATAGAAAGAAGTAACAGAATGAGAATAATTATAAACTAAATAAATAAATATAGTTCTTTGTGTGTATGAATATTATAATGTATACATGAATATGTTGCTATAAATAGATGTAGTGACCTTCACAGAGCTCAGGAGTTCAACAGTCTTATAGCCTGTGGGATAAAACTGTCCCTGAGTCCTCAGGTCCTGGTCCGGATGCTGCGGTACCGTCTGCCAGACGACAGCAGACAGAAGAGTTTGTTGCTTGGGTGATGGGGGTCTTTTAATATCCTGTGAGCCCCCTTCCTACAACGCAGGGTGTAGAGGGCCTCCATGGATGGTAGCTCCGTCCTTGTGATGATTTGATGATTCAATCAAATTTGATCAGTACAGCCCATATTTGTCTCATAGATCTTTAACAAGGTGTGACTTCCTCTGTTCTTAACTCTACAAGAGTTAAACTATTAAAACAACTTAGTAGACATATTGTATATCAAGCAGTCAGTGATCATAGTTCACGATCAGCTGATACCACGATGCAGTGTGATTGATTATTGTTTCTGATTGATCCATTGTTGTGTCTGATTGATTGATTGATTATTGTTTCTAATTGATTGATTATTATTTCTGATTGATATATTCATGTTTCTGATTGATTATTGTTTGATTGGTCCTGGCTCAGGTTGATGATGCTTCTTTTAGAAAATCATGAGGATTAGGGTTAACAGCGTCACCATGGCGATGTGGTGACATTCCTTTGCCAGGTAAATGTAAAGTAACTTCAGTAACTTAAGGGACTGGACTACATTCAGGTCTGTCATCACGTCTTGGTCTGCATCATCAACAATATTCTGTCTCGCTCAAAGAGCCACTTAGTGACAGTAGGATTTGAATGGGCTTTCAGTATGTTGCTCAGATTCAGTCATGTGATTTCTCAGTGTAAAGCCTGTGATGATGATCCAGATTATTCACCTGTGTCATTACAACATTAATACATCTTGTCAAAGGTTTGTTTTTAGTGCAGCCTGGTGGTTCATTCAAGTGTTTTCAGATACGTCTGACGTTGTTGGATTAATAACTAGATGATAATAATAATATTAGTAGTTAAATCTGAAAGCAATGTGCAACAGGCCCTCACACCCCTGTGCACCATGGGGTACAGGCAGATTGATGGCGACGTGCTGACACTACCATCGAACATCGGCCAATGAGTGAGAACATGCTGCCATGTAAAACTTGCAGACCAGACCATGAAAAATGTATGTAAACGGAATGAAGATTGTGACAACAGCAGTACCTCCTTATTCCAGTAGGTGGGCCCTAATGTATGTCCCTATAACTTAAACCGAATATTGGCATGTCGATGTCTTCAGGCCAGGACTCTGATCAAACGTACAACATTTGAAGAGGATTGGACAAACTGGATGGAATAACATCATCTGTGTTCACATCTTACTGAGTAATGTTACTGTAACATGAGCAGTGCAGTGCACGTCAGTTACTGACTGTATAACACCAGACACCATTGAACAGAAATTCTATAAATACAAGACAAACTAAATTGTCATTTTAAATATGATATGATCAAATACCTGAATGTTAATGCTATGAAAGGATTTGTGATTTATATTCTCACCCTCATGTTCTCCTAGGGGAGCTTTGATGGTGTCATCGATTACACCCTGCACTCTCTATAATCCTGTAGGAGAAGACAACACTTAGATGGCCACTCTCATTTGACTTCCTGTCCAGCAGCAGAACACAGAGCATGAATAACCCTGCACTGTCCATTCTGCTTCAGACCAGCATGCTCCTAAAACCTCTCCAAAAAAACTTAAGAACATCTCCAAAACAAGAATCATATCATAAAGTTGTGTTAAAATGCCAGTATGCAATTCTGGATTTTATATTTATGATTTAAACATAACAAATAATCAGATAGTGATCAGTAAAAGCAACAGGCATCATTCTGCACTTTTCAAAGATGTTAAAATGGTGTTTAAAACAATAAAACAGGTCTAACCTAGCCATGGATATTGAATTCCCTCTGGTGCCAGCCCAGGTATATTGTCTTTTATTAACACACACCCACTAAATCATGAGCGTCCAGTAGCTGCTTCAGTGCACGCTGTGATGCACTGTGAGGCTCCAAGTGATTTGTGTCTATAAAAGCATTTTCAGTACAATTGAAATCTCCTAAAAATAAATCAACTTTAGCTAAAGCATTAAAACTGCAATTGATCAGCTCCTGCTGTTGGATCATACACATTCATAAATATGCCCTCAACAGCATCAGCCTGCCCTCCACCACTTGCTCTACTTCAGAAGACACTGGTGCAAAGTTCTTAGAGAAGAGGATACCCCCCACTAGTGGCGCTCCACCTCCTCCTCTCACTCTGAAACTGTGAGTCTCCTGCAGAAACATCTACTCTACTCTTCATCAGCTGGTACAGCTCAGCTCTTTTTACTCCAGCCCCATTTACATTCAGCATGCTGATGTTAAAAAGACTAACAAACAAACAAGACAGAAACACAGACCTACATTCAGGATGTCAAATCTTATCGAGCATCTTCATTAATTAGCTCTTGTCTGATTATTTTTCCGTTCACCTACTGATGACTGAAACCTTCTCTCACTTTACTACTCATATGTAGCCGAGCAGAGCTGGACTCAGAGAAGTAATCCTCCACTTTCACTCCTTTCATGTTCGTTGTTCTCTATAAGAACTGTTTGATTTTTCCAGCACTGTAAGCTCTTCTGAACCTCTGGCTACCAGCCACTCTGGAGTCACTCTCCTCCATACTGGATCCAGACCCTGCGTCCCTCTGTCCCTCTGTCTCTCCCTTCTTTCCACACTCACTGACCCTATTCATCATCTTCCATGTCAGCGTCACTTCTTCCCAACACAACATCCTCTGCAGCTCTTTCATGCTCTGATAAGACGTCCCTCTTTACAGCAGCCAAAACATTTCATGGTGTCTGATGATGCAAATATCACATAAACTATCTGATTCACTCTGAGCTTAAACACTAAGTTGAGCTCCTCCGTCCTGTTGTTCAGAATCATGAGCAACTGCCGTCTGCGTTTTAACATGTTTTAACAGAGTTACTGCCTGGGGGCATTTTCTTGATCTGAAACTAGTTTTCCATGTCGAGATAACTTCATCTATGATAAACAAGGAACATTTGACAACTAGACTTATTGATGATTTAATTCAGGTCATTGATGATTTAATTCATGTGATTAATGATTAAGTTCAGGTCATTGATGATTTAATTCATGTGATTAATGATTAAGTTCATGTTATTGATGATTAATTTATGTCGTTGATGATTTAATTAATGACATGAATGATTAAATTCATGTCATTGATGATTTAATTCATGTTATTGATGATTTAATTTATCTTATTGATTTAATTCATGTAATTGATGATTTAATTCATGTTATTGATTTAATTCATGTAATTGATGATTTAATTCATGTTATTGATTTAATTCATGTTATTGATTTGATTCATGTTATTCATTTAATTCATCTTATTGATTTAATTCATGTTATTGATTTAATTCATGTAATTGATGATTTAATTCATGTTATTGATTTAATTCATCTTATTGATTTAATTCATGTAATTGATGATTTAATTTATCTTATTGATTTAATTCATGTAATTGATGATTTAATTCATGTTATTGATTTAATTCATGTAATTGATGATTTAATTCATGTTATTGATTTAATTCATGTTATTGATGATTTAATTAATGTAATTGATGATTTAATTCATCTTATTGATGATTTAATTAATGTAATTGATGATTTAATTCATCTTATTGATGATTTAATTAATGTAATTGATGATTTAATTCATGTAATTGATGATTTAATTCATCTTATTGATGATTTAATTCATGTTATTGATGATTTAATTCATGTAATTGATGATTTAATTCATCTTATTGATGATTTAATTCATCTTATTAATTTAATTAATGTAATTGATGATTTAATTCATCTTATTGATGATTTAATCATGATTTCATTATTTCACTTCCAGACAAACTCACAGCTGGCGGCGGACAGTGACGTGATGACGTCACGGCTGTACGTCAGCTGCTGTGGAGGAATGTGCGGAAACTTCTTCTCCACTTTTGTCTCCGCGCTGTTCGTCGAAGAAAACTAACCCGAGGCCGGAAAACGTGCTCGGAACTCGGTGAAAGTTTGTCCCGGAGGAGTCGGTGAGTGTGTGCGGGGCTGGGTGAGAGGTAGCGGGGCTCAATGGAGCTCTGTGACCGGGGCCGCTGGAGCGGAGCGGAGGAAAGTTGTGTCGAGTTCAGGGTAAAATGGAGGCGCTGTCCGGGGCTGATCAGGACCATGGCTAACACTCCTGTACCCGCCCAGAGGCCGCCCTCAGCGGACACACGACACACACAACCCCGCTACTTAGAGTAACTTCAGCGGACACACGACACACACAACCCCGGTACTTAGAGTAACTTCAGCGGACACACGACACACACAACCCCGGTACTTAGAGTAACTTCAGCGGACACACGACACACACAACCCCGCTACTTAGCGTAACTTCAGCGGACACACGACACACACAACCCCGGTACTTTAAACCAGAAACACATACTTATATTTAATTTAACTTATTTAAACAGCTTAACCTTCACTCTGGATTCAATGTGAACTCAAAACTGGATCAGATTTAATCCAGATTCAAACTGAATCTGCTTCATTTCATTTAGTTTGATTGTTTCAAAGTTTAAACTGACGTCACTTCTGTTATTTAAAGTTCCTTCAGATGTTTTCTGTTGTAATTGTTCGTCATCAGGCTGTGTGTGTGTGTGTGTGTGTGTGTGTGTGTGTGTGTGTGTGTGTGTCTGTGTGTCGCTGTCGACTGAGCTGTGGTGCTGTTTCAAAATGGCCGACAGACACATTGTGTTCACTGCAGACAGACACATAAAGTTCCAGTGAAAATATTTGAAGTATTCACTTTGTGCTCATCATTGATCTCTGATGAATCCAGGTCATCGGTCTGTTCCTCATCTGAATTCATAAACGGCTGATTGTTGTAATAAATCAATGATTGTGAAGTTTATAGTTTTCATGACTTGTGTTTTGGATGATTCCAGATGTGACGTCTTCGTGTTTTGTTTCAAATCAAAACCAGAATCCTCTCACGCAGAGGAAGAAATCATCCGATCAGTTAACTGAACAGCTGCTGATCATTGATCATCGCGCTGATTGTGTCGTTGATTGTTGATCAGAACATGTCTGATGCTGTTCTTGTTAAGTTTGAACTTTGACCTTTCACCTTCAGCTGTCTGTGGAGGTGACCAGTTGAAGTCAACATGGCCGCTCAGACGCTCTTTTCGGTGGAGATGTTTCCTGTCGGTGTATCTGTGGTGGAAGAGGGTCAGAGTCTTAACGACATGCCAAGAAACACGCTGCCTGCCCCCCAGCTGGTGATGTTGGCCAACGTCGCGGCGGTGACAGCAGGGGAGGGCGGCGGCGGTGACGGCAGCACGGCTGATGAGAAAGAGATGATGGAGCTAAAGACTGTGGGATGCAGCTACTCCGATAGCGAGGACGAGAACATCATCAGGTCCGAGTTTCTTCTGGCGCTTCACAAACCTAAACTTCACTGTAACCATAACTAGTTTTTCACTGTCAACAGACCTGGTAATCTCTGGATAATCTCAGGTTAGTCACAGGTTAATCTCTGGTTGGTCGTGGGTTAATCTCTGGATTAATATAGATATGGTCCTATAAACTACAGACAGAAAATACAAGAGAGGGGCAGAGGAACTGGGCAGGGGAGAGAAACAGCAGAGACACTGATAGTTTGAAGTTTGGACATAAAGAAATGAAACCACACCATGAAAATTAAAAGCATTTGATTTAGTGTCAGTTTGACC
This sequence comes from Paralichthys olivaceus, assembly GCF_024713975.1. NCBI lineage: Eukaryota > Metazoa > Chordata > Actinopteri > Pleuronectiformes > Paralichthyidae > Paralichthys > Paralichthys olivaceus. Next base: position 27,242,220 of record NC_091101.1, read on the forward strand.
TTTTATGTTTAAATTCCTCACAGTTAATGTAAAGTCTGTTTTACAAATATATCCGAACGTCCAAGCAGGTACAGCTATGACAACCAGAACCACAGAGAGGTCTGCATCATCGAGTATCCCGAGTCTCCCGCCCCGCTCAACGCCGTGGTCGTCAGTGGTAACCGTGCAGGAGACGGAGAGGAGGATGATGGGGAAAAAGCTGAAGACCTGTCTCACCGCCTTCAGCCCTGCCCCTCCACCGACACCAAAACACCTCAGCAGGTCACCAAACGTAAAGACGGCCCTGCCCCCGTGACAGAGGGTGCAAAGAAGAAGAAACCGTTCCACTGTAAACCGTGTCACTTCCAGGCTCAGAACGAGCAACAGTTTGTCGAACACCTCAGCACCCATAGCGTCAGCAAGATGATGGTGGTGAACCGGGTGGAGGGGCGCAGCAAGACCAAGGCCAAGGAGTTCGAGACCCCTGAGTCCCAGCCGCCCTCAGGCGGGGAAGGCGATGGCAGCGGAGAGACGGGGGTCACAACAGGTGACATCAAAGGGCTGATCAGGTGTGAACGGTGCGGATACAACACCAACAGATACGACCATTACATCGCACACCTGAAACACCACAGCAAGGAGGGCGAGGACCACAGGTAATGTCCCACTGCAGAGAGCAGGTCGAATAACAGCAATTCCATTTTATTTCGGTAGTGCCAAATCATAATTTACATTATCTCAAGGATCTTTACATAGAAGACCTTAAAGATTATAGAGAAACCAACAGTTCAACAATGAACAGCTGAGAGAGAGAAAAGACTGGAAGAAACCTCTAGAACCAGAGTCAGTGTGGAGACATCGGCCGGTGGGAGAGGGAGAGGGAGACACCAGGAACAGCATCAGGTTTCAGTTCTGATAAGTTATAATGAAAACAATAAGAGTATAAAGATGTAATTAATAATATCATCAACGATCCATAGAATAATTCATTAATAACAGGGGCAGAGACAGAAACAAGGGGAGAGGTGCAGAGTGCATGATGGGAGTTGTTCCAGTAGTCTAGACCTATAGCAGCAGCATAACTAAGGGATGGTTCAGGACTCACCCGATCCAGAACTATAGGCTTTATCAAAAAGTAACGTCTTACGTTTAACCTTAAAACGACGTCCATACCTAAGTACTGACTGTGTGTGTTTGTCTGCAGGGTGTTTAAATGCACTCTGTGTCCATACACCACCGTCAGTCAGTACCACTGGAGGAAACACCTGAGGAATCACTTCCCGAGCAAACTGCACACCTGCAGTCAGTGTTCCTACTTCTCCGACCGCAAGAGCAACTACATCCAACACATCCGCACTCACACAGGTGAGTCCATTTAATTTCACTTTTCAACGCAGGAAACTTAATCAGTATGACATTGACACGTGTTGCCAAAGCACAAATACGATCTTAAAATCATATTAAAGATGAAACTTTAAAAAAACAATAGTTTAAAGAACTTTGGACACAACGTTGATGTTATAAAACGTATTCATGACAAGTCATCACATACTTGGAAGAAATCTGCTCCTAGAATGAAGTTTAATTTTTACCTTTGTGTCATATTTGCAATCGAATTCTTCCCTGATATTTCTGTTTTTGACATTGTGTGAAGAAGTGTAGCTCTGTTTCTACATCTCCCTCATCACATGGAGAGCATCATTCTGCCCCTCTGTTTGTGTGACATCTGTGTTGTACAGGTGTGCGTCCCTTCCAGTGTCTGTACTGTGACTATTCCAGTTCACAGAAGACTCACCTGACCCGACACATGAGGACCCACTCAGGTCAGTCCAAATATTCATCTCCCCTATATACAGATGATGAGCGACTGTTTATAAAGACGAAGGGCGACTGTTACCGATGTTGCGGTGTTATTGTGTTATTTCCACTAACTGGTTGATGTTGTTGTCACTCACTGTTGACTCTTGTTTGTGTTGCTATCACTGAAGCAGAGGATTGATGGTAAAGTACTTTACTTGATGTCACTTCCTGTGTGCTGTTGTGTTGTATTGAGTCGTGTTCCCGTCAAACCAGATCAACCTTAAAACTGACCTGACGTCGCCAGTGGTTTATCTGCTGTGTTGTGGACACGACCTGAAAGCTGCATGAATTACAGATCAGTGTAAATGTTCATGGTCTGAAGTTATAAACACACAATTATTTAAAACATGGAAACATAAACGGATTAAATCAAATCTAAATTCCGAATAGATCAAAGCATTAGAATCAAATGTATTTCAGCTCAGTCTGGACTGTGTAGGTTTAATAAAGAAACAGGGACACGACTGTAATTTATTAGCTAATGATGCTTCATTACATCAAAATGTCGAATGTCTTAGATTTGGTCATTAAAGAATGACACTGTTTGTACGGAGTCAGATTCATGTTCAGCAGCAGGATCCACTTCCAAAACGATCGCCACCGTTCTGTGAATATTTCTACAACATCCAAAGACTCCGAACATCTGGCTGAAAAATATTCTGTCAATCAACAATAAACTATTTTTAAACTGTTTCGGAATCAAACAAAGATGGCCAACTATTTTCTACCTGCATTTAGTGTTAAACTGAAATTATGCTTCTCCAGAGTCATGTAAACACCTCTACAGACCTTTATCAGAGAGGGGAGTTATGGGAAACTGTAGGACATAGGAGCTGACGTGGAGAAGTATGATTCCAGCTTTGCAGTAATCAAAAGACACGGGTCCTCAGATGTGACTGTCAGACTCACCTGCTGCATGAAACTCTGGTGTATGACCTATAGGCTGCTGCAGTTTCATAATATCTTATCCTTTTGTTTGCAGGTGAGCGTCCGTTCAAGTGTGAGAGCTGTAACTACCTGGCAGCCAATCAACACGAGGTGACCCGTCATGCCCGACAGGTCCACAATGGCCCCAAACCTCTTTCCTGCCCCTACTGCGACTACAAGACCGCTGACCGCAGCAACTTCAAGAAGCACGTTGAGCTCCACCTCAATCCTCGTCAATTCCTTTGTCCCCTCTGCAAATACGCCGCCTCCAAGAAATGCAACCTGCAGTACCACATTAAATCCAGGCACTCTGGGTGCGACGTCTCCGTGGATGTCTCCAAAGTCAAACTGCGTGTCAAGAAACCTGGTCCTGACAGCGTAGAGCAAAACTCAGACACCAGAGCAAGCAAGTTTGACAATTCATCCTGCATTGAGGAGGATTCTGACATGGATGATGGAAATGAGGATGAGACTCTGGACTTGAGCCCAATCAATCTGTCAATCAGAAAGAGCAGCAGGCCCAGCACCACCCACTCTGTGCAGAGTAAGACACTGGACAAGGCTCAGAAGAAATCCAACATCACATCTGAGAAAGAGAAGCTACTGAAAACAAAAGACAAGATGGAGCCAGAGAGAAAAATCACAACCAGGCAGAGGAAAAACGAGAAGGTCAACGAAAAACATACAGACAACACAACTGCTAAAGAAACAGAGACGATAGCTTCTATAAACACAGACAGTAAGGTCAAGAGGCAAGTTAAGAAGCTGCCGACAGAGAAACCAATGGTTCAGGACCAAGCAGCACCACCCACATCCATCAAAGACCAAATGGACACAGAGAAATCCGACCAACAAAGATCCAAGGAGGAAAGAATAGTGTGGACAAAGGTGGTGAAAGATGAAGAGAAGTCTGGGAGGGAAAAAGAACAGAAGAACGATGGCAGTGGAAAGGAGAACAAGAGCTTCACCAAACATAGGAAGTTCGGATCAAGGAAGACAGAGAAAACTACAGAACATGTCGAAGAAGCTCAAGAGAAACCACAAAGTCCTCAGAGGAAAGACAAAACTTCAAAGAGGAAAGTGGGAGAGGCATTAGATCTTTCCAAAAAGTGTTCATCTGAGACGCCGTCCAAGACCAGGCGAATGAAAGCCTTAGCTGCTGAGAAGCTGCAGTCAAAACCTGCCTCAGACGAGTCCAACAAGGCAGATGACGCCACTCTAACGCAGCATAAGTCCAACAGGGCAACACCAGTAAAGCAAAAGATGACAAGGACGTCCAACAAAAGAGTCCCAAGACTACAGCAACCTGAGGATTCACCAGAAGACAAGATGAAGTCAGCAAATAGTCCGTCCACTGAGGCTCCAGAAGCATCGGCTCAACCAGACAACCCAGCGGCCACGAATTCCGAGCACCTACTGACAAAGCCCTGCCCTGAGAAGCAGAAAACCCCAACAGATGAAACTGTGCTGGAGAAGCCTCTGAACAAAACCTCAGAGAAAATGGAAGTGTCACACACCTGCAGCCTAGGTGAGGACACACCCTCCCCAGCTGAAAACCGCCCTGCGCCTACCTTCCTCAAACCCACATTGCCGCCCTCACTGGTGCTTCCAAACCAGCGAATCAAACCCGCTGACACCGAGGACGATGAGGGGATTCACAGCAGTCACGAAGGGGGAAGTGACATCAGTGACAGTGCCTCAGAGGGTAGCGACGACTCCGGCCTGAATGGCAACGCCACCCGGTCAGGGAAGATGCCCAATGACCCAGAAACGCCCACCGACGAGATCCCAACACCGACGGAGCTCAAAAGTCACATGTGCATCTTCTGTGACCGTACGTTTCCTTTGGAGGTAGAGTACCGCCGGCACCTGAACCGGCACCTTGTCAACGTCTACTATATGGACAACACAGCCAAAGGACAGAATTAACATTCTTGCAGTTCTTTGGATGGTTTTCGTTTTTTTTGCTTGAAGCATAAAGTTTGGATTCTGACACTCTGAGTCTGAAAACCGATCGGAGCCAGTTCTTCCCAGTTAACGGTCGTTACTGACGGTTGTATACACTCACTCTGCACCTCGTCATCAAAGGTCATAATGTGAACTCTGACCTTTTGACAGAGACCAAATTAGTTTGATTCTTCTTGTCAAAGTTAGACATTTTTATTGCGTTTTATTTTTTGTTTGTAACTACATGAAATAACTCCGGTCAGTCTCAGTTCTCCGCCATCATCACGATGAACAGCAGGTGACGTTTTTGACTTTAAGCTTTGACCGGTTCACAGATCTAAAGTGTTCCCATGAAATATTCACTTCTGTTAAATGGCAACACGTGCTGCCACCTGGTGTTCTGTCAGAGAACGGTTCAGCAGAGTTTTGTCTCGGGTTGCGTCAGGTACTTGTACCCTGGTGCAACTCACCAATATGTTGACTTGTTAGTGTCTGCTTGTTCAAACGTTGTTTCATCGTGATGTGTAGATGTTTAAAATATTATTTTCTAAATGTATCCGTCTTTAAACCGGAAGTGCCTTTGACAATCATTAAGGTCTCAGCTGTTTGTTTCAGTGACGTCATTCACATGTTGATTTAGTGTCTGTTAGCCACCCAGTTTGGTTTGAGGTGGAACTGAACAGTGAGTATTAAACATTTCATTCTCCGTCAGAACCAATAGTTAGTTTAATGTTTATCAACCTTTAAAAACTGTTGCTCAAGGAAAAACAATAAATGTAAATAAATTGGTGCAATATTTTCTCTTTTAGTCAAGAAGCCAAAGTGACGACTTGTCTCCATGGAAACAGGAACCACGTGAAAACATTGGGTTTCAATCAAACATGTCATATGATGTAATTCAGACTCTTTAATATCAACTGTAATTACAACTATACATTGGTTATTGCCTAAACTAAAATCAAACTAGAGGACTTTCAAAATAAAACACCACAGATGTGACTTTCAAAATTAAACAGTCAAACAGAACCTCATGAATCTTTTGAGACGTTAGCATTTAGTTTCCAGTGACCTCTGACATCACTGTTGTGTTCTCTGTCTGCAGGTAGGGGGAGCTCTAATAAACATTAACTTCATACTTTATTCTGCCACTTTTTTAAATAAAGGCATTTTTAAAAAGCATCCTGTTCTGTGAGTCTGTTCCTGTGTCCACCTGTCTGCAGGTTCACTTCCTCTTCACCTGCTGCCCCTTGGCTCCTCTGGCCGACAAGCCATCGTCCATTAGCCCTGGAGGCTTCATCAATTTGTAGGCTGTGGATTTTCGGATGCGTTCTCCTTTCAGAGAAACAATGTGAGGAAGCATCGGTGGCGTCCTCAGACTGAAACCTGCCATCAGCGGACTATGCAACCTCAGTATCACCTGATCACCTTCCACCGCCGTCACAGCGACCCAACCTGCACTCGGAGACAGGACGGAAAGGTAGACTGGTGATGTCACGGATAGTTTCTCTTACTACTGCACAAAATTAATTCATAATATGATGAAAGTTAAGTTTCAGTGAAACAACCAATTAAAATCAATCATGACTAATTAATAATGATTTATAATCTATAATTTATTCTGATCAGACTGAAGACAGAGCCTCGGTTGTGTCTCAGGTGTTTTTACCTGCAGATGACAGTTTGAGGTCAGCAGCTGCCTCCAGGTAACCTCGTCCCTCCAACCTGAACTCCTGAGGGACCAACGCAGGAAACTCCTTCATCCGCTCCGGTCCGCCCATGGGCACCTGAACGTGCACAAACACACACATCTCAGTGTTTAAGGTTTAAACTCAACATCTGACTGATCATGTGAACATGTGACGCACCCCAAGCAGGACATGCCCAGCGTGTTTTGCGTAAACGCTGTCTGCTTTTTCAAGACTTGTGACGTGAATCGGGAGACGACTGGATGCCACGACCGAAAACCAGCAGGACTTCTGACCCTGCACAGGAAAATTAATTATCAATTAATAATCAATAGAAGTTACATACCAACTGATAATGGATTAATATGCATCAAACGTGAAGAGCGAAGCCACTAAAGAGGGCTGGGGGGGGGTTAGATCTGATTATTTACTGGGACTCACCTGCAGGAAGTCGACCCTGGCCACGCCCCCCACAAACAGACTCATACCGGGCTTTAGAACAAATGTCCGTGGGATGATGGCCGACGATGGAACCACTGACCTCATTTCTTGTTCATTTAACAGGCTGAGGATCTGGGCGAGAGTCATTCACACAGACAGAGAACTTATTATGGTCTGTCATGACTGTGTGTGTGTGTGTGTGTGTGTGTGTGTGTGTGTGTGTGTGTGTGTGTGTGTGTGTGTATGGGGTCTCACATCGTTGTCCTTCGTGATCCCCGGCGTGTCGTACAACCAGTGAGCGTCCTTCAGCTCGTTATAGCTCAACTCCTCAGGCTTCCTGATGGACCCTGAAAGGTCAGAGGTCCAGAGACAGACAGGTCAATGTGAGAGAGACACACTTCCTGTCCAGGGCTGTAATGGTTAATAAAAATAAAGTAAGCTATAATTCTCACGGAGACTAGAACAACAGAAATCGAATCATATTCCTATAAATATATCATTTTATTATTATTGTTTATTTGTATTGTGTGAGGTAAACAATGATGGAATGTAACTAGGTACATTTACTCCATTACTGTATTGAATTTGAGAGACTACTTGAGTGTTGCAATTTCATTTTACTTTATACATCTACTCCATTAGATCTCAAAGTCAGATATTGTACTTTTTAATCCATTATTTTCTAGCTACAGTTGCTAGTTACTTTACAAATTGAGATTTGTGCATACGAATAATAAAATCCTGCTTTTAAATTAATGCATGTGGAATTCATTGTAAAAAGGTTATTGTCCAGCATCATTGGAAATTAAGTTTATAATGTAATTGAAAATGGCGTATGCAAGAAATAAAAATCTGATTTATAAAACCGTGTGCCTGCACACCTTAAAGCAATGCTCACTTTATAAATCACAGTCCGCCTGGAGACGTTCGCACTTGGAGCTTCCTCATGCCCCGCCCTCTACACGCCCACATTCTACTATAAATGGTCAATGCAAAGCACCTCATGATTATGAAATTCTCCTGCTGACCAATGGGTCTCCACGGTGAGTCATGACAGAGTCACGACATCAAGCTGTGACATCGAGGTGTCTGTTAGTGAGGCGGAGCTGAAGAGAGATTCACTGTGACAGCAGTGATGTCACTCATACAGGAAACACACTGATACTCTGCTGCTGTTCATACAGTGAGTGAGAGGGAGGACAGACAGTCAGTCAGACAGTTAACAAGAGAGGGGGACAGACAGATAGTTAACAAGAGAGGGGGACAGACAGATAGTTAACAAGAGAGAGGGACAGACAGATAGTTAACAAGAGAGAGGGACAGACAGTTAACAAGAGAGGGAGGACAGAGTCAGTCAGTTAACAAGAGAGGGGGACAGACAGATAGTTAACAAGAGAGAGGGACAGACAGTTAACAAGAGAGGGGGACAGACAGATAGTTAACAAGAGAGAGGGACAGACAGATAGTTAACAAGAGAGAGGGACAGACAGATAGTTAACAAGAGAGGGGGACAGACAGTTAACAAGAGAGAGGGACAGACAGATAGTTAACAAGAGAGGGGGACAGACAGATAGTTAACAAGAGAGGGGGACAGACAGATAGTTAACAAGAGAGAGGGACAGACAGTTAACAAGAGAGGGGGACAGACAGATAGTTAACAAGAGAGAGGGACAGACAGTTAACAAGAGAGGGAGGACAGAGTCAGTCAGTTAACAAGAGAGAGGGACAGACAGACAGTTAACAAGAGAGAGGGACAGACAGATAGTTAACAAGAGAGATGGACAGACAGAAAGTTAGCAAGAGAGAGGGACAGACAGATAGTTAACAAGAGAGATGGACAGACAGAAAGTTAGCAAGAGAGAGGGACAGACAGATAGTTAACAAGAGAGAGGGACAGGCAGACAGTTAACAAGAGAGAGGGACAGACAGATAGTTAACAAGAGAGAGGGACAGACAGACAGTTAACAAGAGAGAGGGACAGACAGACAGTTAACAAGAGAGAGGGACAGACAGTTAACAAGAGAGAGGGACAGACAGAGAGACAGTTAACAAGAGAGAAGGACAGACAGATAGTTAACAAGAGAGAGGGACAGGCAGTTAACAAGAGAGAGGGATAGACAGATAGTTAACAAGAGAGATGGACAGACAGTTAACAAGAGAGAGGGATAGACAGACAAACAGTTAACAAGAGAGAGGGACAGACAGACAGTTAACAAGAGAGAGGGACAGACAGAGAGACAGTTAACAAGAGAGAAGGACAGACAGATAGTTAACAAGAGAGAAGGACAGACAAGCAGTTAACAAGAGAGAGGGACAGACAGTAACAAGAGAGAGGGACAGACAGATAGTTAACAAGAGAGAGGGACAGAGGAGGAGTCAGGTGCCATGCAACAATGAAAAGGGGCGGGGACATGGTGACAACAGTTGAATTTGAGTCAAACTTTGAGTAAACCACCATAAAAAACTGCATAAATTCTATGTTGTATTTAAAAAGGTGCGTCGACGGCGTTTACCCCCCCCACTACAGCCATGTTCCTGTCTCACCTGTCGTCAGTTCTCCGTCTTCATTTTCTCCAAATGCCAAACTGTCAGGATCAAACTGGATCTCATCTGGTCTGGATCCAACTTCAGCACGGAATGTTCTGCCAACACGACCTGAGAACACGTAACCATGGGAACATGTAATCATGTGAACAGATGAACATGTGACACCCCCCCCCCCCCGTCCTTACCCACTAAGTAGCCCTGTCTGCGGAAATGTCTCATTCTCGTTTGTTCGACATGTGACAGCTCGTCCTCCGTCTGTTGCGATGCCTTGTTCAGTCGTTTCTGTCGCCTGAACATTCTGTACGGTGTCGGGTTGATGATGGGAAACTTCAGCAGGTTCAGAGTTGTCCCTGAACGCACCATGGTGGGAAAACATGCACAGTCACGTGACACAGACGATCAACGTCTGACTGATCCTATAAATAATTATCATGAAATGAACTGAACTATTATATCAACAGGTTAATACAACTTTAAATATTTCATTAAACTTCTGAGGAGAAAATATGAATCAGCTGATGTTGCGTCAGTAACTGTGATCGTACCTCTGACCTGCTGATGTCACTGGATTATATTAAAGTGAACGAGTGTGGTGCTCACCAGGCCAGGGCGATACGGTGGCCTTCTGTACGACTTCGGAGGCCTTGGACTTGCAGTAGTCAGACTCCAGCAGCGTGTTGAACAGGGTTGACTTTCCTGTGTTGGCGCTCCCAACCAGGTACACGTCACCTTTGTACTTCCAGGACCTCTGCAGGCTGGATATCAGCGTCTCGATGCCGTACCCGGTCTTGGCACTGATGAGGTGGATGTCGGTGACCTGGCCTCCTAAGCCGGCCACCTGACAGTACTGGGAAAGCTGACCCTTGATTCGTCGCAGGTAGCCGGGCGAGTCCCTGGGTAGCAGGTCGATCTTGTTGCCGAGGACAACCACGTGTTTGTTGGTACCAACGAGCTCAGGCAGGTCGGGGATGATGGAGTCGGGGAGGTCGAGCAGGTCAACAATGAGCAACACCAGGACCTGTAGGGGGCGGATCTGCTGCACCACCGCCCGGTACTGGTCTTTGGACACTTCCAGGTGCAGTGCCTTGTGGTGGTAGGTGAGCAGGTGGCAGCGCTGACAGGTGGCGCTATGCAGACCCCCCTCCTGCTGCAGGGCCTTGTACTTCTCACTGGGCAAGTACCCGGGAGCCTGGACGGAGGTGCAGTGCAGCACGGCTCCGCAGCCTGAGCAGCAGGTGTTGCTGACTGGCTCGTCCACGTCCGGAGACCCGAAGATCTTGTGCTCACCTTTACCTGCCACAGCCTTCTTCTTCTTGGTCTTTGCAGCCACCAGGTTTACATCCAGTGGGAAGTCACGATCCTGGAACTGGATCAGAGAGTTAGGGTCTGCCTCCTGCGGGGCCCCGCCCCTCAGCACCTGCAGCTGACGTTCTAGAGACCTCAGGTGTTTCTGAGGGGTGGTGGGAGGGGGGACAAGAAGCGGGGGGGAGGTGAGGATCAGCTGGTGGAGCAGGTCTCTCTCCTCCTGATGTTGGTCGTCCTCCAGATCTGGACCAGAAGAAAGAGGAGCACAGAGGTCACTTCAGAACCAGAAGTACAGAGGTAACAGACAGGAGCTCCGTGCTGCCACACAATGGAGGTGACAGTTATTTATCATCATCAATATTAGTATTATTATTGTAACTGTCTCTATTGTAACTGGGATTCATGTTCTTACCTAAATTTGTTCGTACTCTGCAAAATCTTTTAAATAAATAAAGGCTTTAATAGGCAACATTCATTTACAATCACATCCACGTGTGACAGAGCGCTCATCTGGGTAGTTCTCCTCTTGTTGAGGTGAAGAAACGAGGACGTTGCTAAGATCTACGAGACAAACTGTGACTGTGAGACAGATAAAATGTGATGAATTGATTGATTTGGAGGATTTCCATCAACTGTGTTTCATTAATGTTTCCTGTCGCAGTTTCCTTCACTGCAGAAGAGTCCGCTGATTCCGCAAACCCTCCAGACTCCAGGAAAGTGGACGGTGAAATGGAAGGTGAAATGGACGGTGACGTGCTCGGTGACGTGCTCGGTGACGTGCTCGGTGAAGTGCACGGTGAAGTGCTCGGTGAAGTGATCGGTGAAGTGATCGGTGAAGTGATCGGTGAAGTGATCGGTGAAGTGCACGTTGAAGTGCACGTTGAAGTGCACGGTGAAGTGCTCGGTGAAGTGCTCGGTGAAGTGGACGGTGAAGTGCACGGTGAAGTGCATGGTGAAGTGCTCGGTGAAGTGGACGGTGAAGTGCATGGTGAAGTGCACGGTGAAGTGATCGGTGAAGTGACCGGTGAAGTGCACGGTGAAGTGATCGGTGAAGTGGACGGTGAAGTGCACGGTGAAGTGATCGGTGAAGTGATCGGTGAAGTGCACGTTGAAGTGCACGTTGAAGTGCAACGTGAAGTGCACGGTGAAGTGCAACGTGAAGTGCTCGGTGAAGTGGACGGTGAAGTGGACGGTGAAGTGCACGGTGAAGTGATCGGTGAAGTGATCGGTGAAGTGCACGTTGAAGTGCACGTTGAAGTGCAACGTGAAGTGACCGGTGAAGTGATCGGTGAAGTGATCGGTGAAGTGGACGGTGAAGTGGACGGTGAAGTGCACGGTGAAGTGATCGGTGAAGTGATCGGTGAAGTGCACGTTGAAGTGCACGTTGAAGTGCAACGTGAAGTGACCGGTGAAGTGATCGGTGAAGTGATCGGTGAAGTGTACGGTGAAGTGCACGTTGAAGTGCACGTTGAAGTGCAACGTGAAGTGACCGGTGAAGTGATCGGTGAAGTGATCGGTGAAGTGATCGGTGAAGTGCACGTTGAAGTGATCGGTGAAGTGCAACGTGAAGTGCTCGGTGAAGTGATCGGTGAAGTGATCGGTGAAGTGTACGGTGAAGTGCACGTTGAAGTGCAACGTGAAGTGCTCGGTGAAGTGATCCGTGAAGTGATCCGGGAAGTGATCGGTGAAGTGACCGGTGAAGTGATCGGTGAAGTGTACGGTGAAGTGATCACCGTGGAACCGAACCTGGAAACTGAGATGAGAGGTTTATGCATTCATCTGGGGAACATGTGACATATTGATCAGGTTCAGTCTCTCAGACTTAGATCTTTCAGGTGCGCGTGTCCCTGTGCGTGTGTCCCTGTGCGCGTGTCCCTGTGCGCGTGTCACCTGTGTAGTCCACAAACACGAACTGTTCCTCCAGGTTCGGTTCCACGGTGCAGCTCCGGACTCTTCCGCGGTCTCTGCTGCTCCACTGACGGATCAGACTTCGGACTGAACCGGGTCCGGAGCGTCCGGAGACCCGGCGGGTCAGAGACGTCCACAGGTGCCGGCGGACACACACCTGACATAGCAGAGATACGCTCATACTTCCGGTTTCACCTTGGGACACATGCGCCTGTTGTCCACTTCCTACACGGATGTGACGTCCACGTCTGTTCGTGTTCCGTTTAAAAAGAGTGACACAGTGACGACAGGAGGTCTCACTCTGCTGCAACTTCAGCTTTGAGTTTAGTTTGTCAAGATTCAAGATTTAACTTCTATGTAACTGTCATGTGCAATTGACATTTTGCAGTCACTGGCAAATAAATGCTTTGGTCACAGCTAAAAAGTAGTGCAAATATTGTAATGAAAAGTAGTGCAAATATTGTAATGAAAAGTAGTGCAAATATTGTAAGTTGTGTTTTTATATTTAAATTGACAGATTTGCTATTGATATATATCTTTGAATTACTCTTCGTGTTACATTATAAACGCAGTTGATTAAAGTTGATTCACAAACGTGTTTCAATAAAAACTGACTTATAGACATGTGACGAACATAACATCTGAAGTGAGACATCCTGTTCTCTGATGATCTCTGCACCGTCACGTAACTTCACTTTCAACATGTTGACGATGAGGAAAGTTTCACTGAGATCAGCTGCGACTCTGGTTTCAGCTGCTGCTGCTCAGGTGAGTCCACCTACACCAGGGTCACACCTGATCCTGTTCAGACCTGATCCTGTTCACTCCTGTACCAGTATCACACCTGATCCTGTTCAGACCTGATCCTGTTCACTCCTGTACCAGTATCACACCTGATCCTGTTCAGACCTGATCCTGTTCACTCCTGTACCAGTATCACACCTGATCCTCTTCAGAACTGATCCTGTTCACTCCTGTACCAGTATCACACCTGATCCTGTTCAGACCTGATCCTGTTCACTCCTGTACCAGTATCACACCTGATCCTGTTCAGACCTGATCCTGTTCACTCCTGTACCAGTATCACACCTGATCCTCTTCAGAACTGATCCTGTTCACTCCTGTACCAGTATCACACCTGATCCTGTTCAGACCTGATCCTGTTTAGACCTGGTCTCACCATGTTGTGTATTTAGGTTCAGTTTCAGTCTCTGATTCTTTGAAAAGGTCAAAACCTTGAAACCTGAAGTTAAACATTAAACTGTTTAAACAGAGGAAGCAACACACACACACTCACATACACACACACACACACACACACACACACTCGCATACACATTCTGTAGTCCAGATCCAGATGCAGTCTGTATTAATCCAGGTCCAGTCTGTAGTCCACATCCCAGAGACTGAGGCCCAGTTTTCCGATCAGAGTGTGACCTCTGCCGTCTTGTCTTTGCTCTGCAGCCTCGTGTGCGTCTCTCAACTGGTCCCCAGCAGCAACACAAAACTTTTTATGAGTTCCGCACGTACTGCATCCGTCCAGAGCAGAACGCAGCCTTCCTGAAACTCACTAATGAGAAGGTCCACCTGCGCACTGCCCACTCCGAGCTGATTGGCTACTGGACTGTTGAGTATGGTGGCTTGAATCAGGTTTTCCATATATGGAAGTATGGTGAGTGCGTTCTTCTTCAGTGGACAGGTTCTTCTTCTTGGTTTTTAATGTGTAAGTGACCTTCTCTCTCGTCCATCAGACAGTTATGCTCAGCGGGCAGCGGTGCGGGCGGCACTGGCTCACGACCCCTCATGGATTTCAGAATACATCTCCAAGGCGATACCAATGTTGACGTCTCAGGACAACGAGGTCACCTACCTCGTTCCCTGGAGCCACCTGCAGAGGCCACCACAGGAGGGCGGTATGCCCCACCCCCTCACACACACACACATGCATGGCAAAAAAGACCATTTGTTTTTACAGCAGGTTTGTGTTTCAGGTGTGTACGAGCTGGTTTCTTACCACATGCGTCCTGGTGGTCCAGCGGTTTGGGCTGACGCCTTCCAGGCTGCTGTTACTTCCCATGATGCACCAGGGTACGGGACGCTGCTGGGAGCTTTCCACAGCGAGTTTGGAAAACTGAACAGAGGTGAAAAAAAACAACGACAATAACACATAGACAACATTTTTATCACAGAGCATTCTGAACATCACAGTCGTCCAACTTCTAACGTGTGTGTGTGTGTGTGTGTGTGTGTGTGTGTGTGTGTGTGCGTGCGCGTGTGTTTGTGTGCATTTGTGTGTGTGTGTGTGTGTTTGTGTGTGTGTTTGTGTGTATGTGTGTATGTGTGTGTGTGTGTGTGTTTGGCGCTCAGTTCACACTCTTCAGTGGTTCGAGAGCGCCGACCATCGAGCTGAAGTTCGACACCGAGCTCACACTGATTCCAGATTGGTTGCTGCAGGTGAGACACTGTGACATCATCATTGATAATCCACACAGACCAATCATTTCTCATCAAACATATTTAAACTAATTCAAACCCATTGTCTCTTATTGTTCTCATTATCTGAATTTAGAAACTTTTTTGACAGTTGATGTATCTGAAGTACGTCCCAATAATCAATAATCTGTCTGTCTCTCTCAGTCAGAGACAGTGTCGTCCATCTTGACTCTCAGAAGAACAAACTCATGTTTCCGTGTCCCTTTTCTCCGATGAAGTAACTTCCTGTCTCCATGACAACTGAACATGAGTTATTCTATCATGTGTGAGTGACCGTGATGTCCAATCCTGTGCTATGAATTGTGGAGGGGGCGGGCCTTATCTTTGTTTCCCAGCTGCAGTAAAAAAATGACATAATTTGTGTCTGTGTTGTTGTTGTCATGGTGACCATGCTGTTTTATACCTTCACATGTGTGAAACATGCAACAAAAAAAATTCATGAGCATCACGGAAAAATAAGTTCGAATAAAATCTTTGTCTGCAGTCAGACAGATGTTCTCCAGCTGCAGTCAGACAGATGTTCTCCAGCTGCAATCAGACAGATGTTCTCCAGCTGCAGTCAGACAGATGTTCAGCTGCAGTCAGACAGATGTTCTCCAGCTGCAGTCAGACAGATGTTCAGCTGCAGTCAGACAGATGTTCAGCTGCAGTCAGACAGATGTTCTCCAGCTGCAGTCAGACAGATGTTCTCCAGCTGCAGTCAGACAGATGTTCTCCAGCTGCAATCAGACAGATGTTCTCCAGCTGCAGTCAGACAGATGTTCAGCTGCAGTCAGACAGATGTTCTCCAGCTGCAGTCAGACAGATGTTCTCCAGCTGCAATCAGACAGATGTTCTCCAGCTGCAGTCAGACAGATGTTCTCCAGCTGCAGTCAGACAGATGTTCTCCAGCTGCAATCAGACAGATGTTCTCCAGCTGCAGTCAGACAGATGTTCTCCAGCTGCAATCAGACAGATGTTCTCCAGCTGCAGTCAGACAGATGTTCTCCAGCTGCAATCAGACAGATGTTCTCCAGCTGCAGTCAGACAGATGTTCAGCTGCAGTCAGACAGATGTTCTCCAGCTGCAGTCAGACAGATGTTCTCCAGCTGCAATCAGACAGATGTTCTCCAGCTGCAATCAGACAGATGTTCTCCAGCTGCAGTCAGACAGATGTTCAGCTGCAGTCAGACAGATGTTCTCCAGCTGCAATCAGACAGATGTTCTCCAGCTGCAGTCAGACAGATGTTCTCCAGCTGCAGTCAGACAGATGTTCTCCAGCTGCAATCAGACAGATGTTCTCCAGCTGCAGTCAGACAGATGTTCTCCAGCTGCAATCAGACAGATGTTCTCCAGCTGCAGTCAGACAGATGTTCAGCTGCAGTCAGACAGATGTTCTCCAGCTGCAGTCAGACAGATGTTCTCCAGCTGCAATCAGACAGATGTTCTCCAGCTGCAATCAGACAGATGTTCTCCAGCTGCAGTCAGACAGATGTTCAGCTGCAGTCAGACAGATGTTCTCCAGCTGCAGTCAGACAGATGTTCTCCAGCTGCAATCAGACAGATGTTCTCCAGCTGCAGTCAGACAGATGTTCAGCTGCAGTCAGACAGATGTTCTCCAGCTGCAGTCAGACATATGTTCTCCAGCTGCAATCAGACAGATGTTCTCCAGCTGCAGTCATACAGATGTTCAGCTGCAGTCAGACAGATGTTCTCCAGCTGCAATCAGACAGATGTTCTCCAGCTGCAGTCAGACAGATGTTCTCCAGCTGCAATCAGACAGATGTTCTCCAGCTGCAGTCAGACAGATGTTCAGCTGCAGTCAGACAGATGTTCTCCAGCTGCAGTCAGACAGATGTTCTCCAGCTGCAATCAGACAGATGTTCAGCTGCAGTTAGACAGATGTTCTCCAGCTGCAGTTAGACAGATGTTCAGCTGCAGTCAGACAGATGTTCAGCTGCAGTCAGACAGATGTTCTCCAGCTGCAGTCAGACATATGTTCTCCAGCTGCAATCAGACAGATGTTCTCCAGCTGCAGTCATACAGATGTTCAGCTGCAGTCAGACAGATGTTCTCCAGCTGCAATCAGACAGATGTTCTCCAGCTGCAGTCAGACAGATGTTCTCCAGCTGCAATCAGACAGATGTTCTCCAGCTGCAGTCAGACAGATGTTCAGCTGCAGTCAGACAGATGTTCTCCAGCTGCAGTCAGACAGATGTTCTCCAGCTGCAATCAGACAGATGTTCAGCTGCAGTTAGACAGATGTTCTCCAGCTGCAGTTAGACAGATGTTCAGCTGCAGTCAGACAGATGTTCAGCTGCAGTCAGACAGATGTTCAGCTGCAGTCAGACAGATGTCGTACCAAAACCTGAGACGTGCTGTCACCTCGCTGACTTGCCAAATTACATTTCATCACTGCCAATCGGAGGCGATTAAACCCGAAGTCTACTGCTGAGTCATTTATTTCTGATTCCATTAACACTGCAGACAGAGACCAGATGTTTTTTTGACCACTGGAAAAGAGGATTAAGTGAAGAGCTGTTTTCTGGCTTCATTCACCCCGATGGTGCCACTCATCCTATCATACATCAACACCACAAAACGCTCCAACAGGGACTTGGACAGTTCACTCACATCACCTGGCAACTGCATGAGCTCACTGAAGGCATCGGTCACTTCAGGGAAAGCCTTCCTACTCCTCCAGCAAATGCTGACACTGTCTCACAGCTGAATCTAAACAACTCTGTCAACAACCAACACGCAGGAAGTCTTTGCACTGCTTTGATTCCCTCTGCCTACTGTCAGGGACGCAGAAAGCCCAGATGATATTTAGAGAGCTTGTCTTCTCAAGCTGAGATTTTGCTTAAAGACAAAGACACTGTCTGCATAGTCCTGGGAGGTATTTTGCTGTACCAGGATTCAGTATCATAGCTATACATCAAGGAACATAGCGTCAACCACAGGAGCAGGCTGGGAGTCAGTGTCGGTCTTTATGCACGTCTGTTGTACCAAGTCAGGGACACAGCCTGGAAGTAAAATGCACCGAAATCAAACTTTTAGTCTAATGCTAAATGCACAGTCCAATGCTAAGTGCTGGAATCAAATGATGTAAACTGAACGTTCCACAGAAACATGTTCCAGTGGATAATGTGAGAAATAACCAGAATATTTCATGTGGTGAAAAGACAGAAATACTAACGTTACATTGATAACATCCAACAAATATTTTTGTTTAACCTTGAAACAGATTCCAACTCTCACCGTTTTTTCGGTTACTGATCAGAGGGTAGTGAAATAAAACATATTGTTTATTATATCAGATACCGCAGTCATGTTTGCACACACACACACACACTGGAAAAACGTGGACACTTTTGCCCAAGGGCATGTGCGGGGTGCACGCTAGCATCGCTTCTTCCGATAGAGGACATTTCGTTTTAAAAGCATGGTGTAAATGACCATGTTGTGGATGAAACCACCGGAGCAGTATGGAGACATGTTATTGTAATAAACCTTGTCTCGGATGTGAGAACGTAGCGAGCCCACACACAGAATGATTCTTCTGCGTACACAGTGAAAGGAGGAGGAAACCTGGTGTAATAGTAATGATAATCTTTAATATTTAGTTCAGGGTTAGCACACAGGGTTAATTGATAACAGTCTGAGTCCTTCACTCCCCCCAAGTGTCCCCCTGCATGGGCAGACAACTTGTGTAATGGCACCGCCAATCTAACTCACACCACAAAATGGTTACACTCTCTTAGGACACTGCTACTTAATACAGAAACTACACACCCTCAGGGAACAACAATATTGCACCACTGTCCATTAATTTCCCACTACAGACTCACACGTGCTGTCAGTGCACATACAGATGCACCTGAGGAGCTAATCAAGCTCCTTTAGCTGAGCTCACTGCTCCTCTTCACCTGCTCGACCCTGCCCCGCCCACAGGTGCAATCACTGCTCTCCTCCCCCTCCCAACACACACTCACTACACTTTGTTTTCTTTTTTTTCTTATATCTGAAGAAGAGCTCACCTCTTTACCCCTCAAGTGTTTTGTGGACTCAAACATTTTACCCGCCCCCCATCTTCATAGTGGTGAGTAAATGATGAGGGAGTTTTCATTTTTTGGTGAACTTTCCCTTTAAGTTATTGAGTTAATTGTTTTTTTTTTTATTTTGAAACAGTCGTCTGACTTGCCGGATATAATCTTCGCTTGTCAATCAATCAATCAAATGTATTGATATAGCACGGTATCACAACACTTGTCTCAGGGTGCTGCACAAAAGTCCAAGATCTTAAAACACAAAATCCAACTTGTTCCACTCCGAGCAAGCATGAGCAACAGCGGGGAGGAAAAACTCCCAGGTGGAAGAAACCTCCGGCAGACTCGGGCTCGGTGTGGACGGCCTCTGCCAGGACCGGTTGGAGTGATGGAGAAAGAGCTTGTCTCGTGCTCCTTCTCCTCTGCTTCCGGTCTGTAACTCAATCATTTTGGGCGTCATTTATTTTGAAGTGTCAGAGCGGAAGTGTGTGCGTGGTGCATTGTGGTATTGGAACAGTTGGAGGTTCAGTCTCGTGCAGCAGTTGTAGAGCATCAGAGCAGCAGAGGAGCGACACGAGGTAAGACACCGTCCTCCCGGATTGTCCTGGTCTGAGTCTGTCTCACTTTGTCTCAGTCTGTCTCACTTTGTCTCAGTTTGTCTCACCTGGTCTCGCTTTGCCTCATTCTGTCTCACCTGGTATCACTTTGTCTCACCTGGTCTCAGTCTGTCTCACCTGGTCTCAGTTTGTCTCACTTTGTCTCAGTTTGTCTCACCTGGTCTCAGTTTGTCTCACTTTGTCTCAGTTTGTCTTAGTCTGTCTCAGTTTGTCTCACTTTGTCTCAGTTTGTCTCACCTGGTCTCAGTTTGTCTTAGTCTGTCTCACCTGATCTCAGTTTGTCTCACTTTGTCTCAGTTTGTCTCACCTGGTTTCAGTTTGTCTTAGTCTGTCTCACCTGATCTCAGTTTGTCTCAGTTTGTCTCAGTTTGTCTTAGTCTGTCTCAGTTTGTCTTACTTTGTCTCACCTGGTCTCAGTTTGTCTTAGTCTGTCTCACCTGATCTCAGTTTGTCTCACTTTGTCTCACTTTGTCTCACCTGGTTTCAGTTTGTCTTAGTCTGTCTCACCTGATCTCAGTTTGTCTCACTTTGTCTCAGTTTGTCTCACTTTGTCTCACTTTGTCTCACCTGGTCTCAGTCTGTCTCAGTTTGTCTCACCTGGTCTCAGTTTGTCTCACTTTGTCTCACTTTGTCTCACCTGGTTTCAGTTTGTCTTAGTCTGTCTCACCTGATCTCAGTTTGTCTCACTTTGTCTCAGTTTGTCTCACTTTGTCTCACTTTGTCTCACCTGGTCTCAGTCTGTCTCAGTTTGTCTCACCTGGTCTCAGTTTGTCTCACTTTGTCTCAGTTTGTCTCACCTGGTCTCAGTCTGTCTCAGTTTGTCTCACCTGGTCTCACCTGGTCTCACCTGGTCTCAGTTTGTCTCACCTGCTCTCACTTTGTCTCAGTTTGTCTCACCTGGTCTCAGTCTGTCTCAGTTTGTCTCACTTTGTCTCAACTGGTCTCAGTCTGTCTCAGTTTGTCTCACCTGGTCTCACCTGGTCTCAGTTTGTCTCACCTGCTCTCACTTTGTCTCAGTTTGTCTCACCTGGTCTCAGTTTGTCTCACCTGGTCTCAGTTTGTCTCACCTGCTCTCACTTTGTCTGTCTCACCTGAGCGTCTCTCAGGTCAAAGTTATTAAAGTACATTTATTGTAGAAATGAAGAAGGTTGTGAAGCTGCACTGTCAGAATCCGCCGCTGGAGGCACCATTTTGTGTCTGTGAGGTTCATTGAGCAAAACAAAGTGAACAACGACGTGTTGACTCAGATCATTAATAATCATTAATAATCATTAATAATCATTAATAACGTAGAAAGAGCAGTTTTTGACTGATCACAGCTGATCGATAGAAATCCACTGTTCACCTTTGATTGATGAGTTCAAAGACATTTGATTGATCAGCTGTTTGATCGATGGATTATCGTCAACAGAACAAAAGTATTGATCATGTTACATGTGTTGTTTTAATAAAACTGAGAAGTATGAGGATAATGAGTTGTACTTGTTACATAAAAGTACTTATAAGAACTGGATTTTAGTATCTAATCAGTGATCAATATAATCAGACTCATTCTTTCATCTGTGTGAACATGAACTTGAGTCACCTCTGACCTCTGACCTCCACACTGTCGCCATGAATCAATCATGTTTTCACTTTTCATCAGATGTTGATTTGTTTGTGGCCAAAACATCATGACTGATTAATGTGTTCAAATCTGTTCACTCACTCATTCAATCCTTTACTTATTCATTCATTCATTCATTCATTCAGCCCCTCTTGACTCTGCATTCCCTCTTTAACACACACAGTCATCGGACACGTGTAAACTCAGATTTAGACTGTGTGTGTGTGTGTGTGTGTGTGTGTGTGTGTGTGTGTGTGTGTGATCAGCATATAAATATCTGCTGTGACCTTTGACCCCGGCACCTTTGAGCTGTGTGTTGTCTGAAGCTGTATCTGTTTATTGCAGATTGAGCAGCGGCTGAGAATCATTGAGGCTGAGCGACGGCAGAGCGACGGCAGAGTGGCGGCTGGTGGACATGTCTGTCTTGACGCAGCTGGGTCTGCTGCTGTGGAAGAATTTTACGTACAGACGACGACAGACGGTCAGTCACATGATGATTTAACTGAAACTGTCTCTTCAACCAGTAATCTATCACAATATTATCAGAAAAAATCACAACAGTATATCTTCTCATTGTTTTGCTGCTTGTTGATGCTGATTGATTTCCTGTCATCTACTCAAAACAAAGAGGATTTTGAAACTGGAACGTCACTGATCAATCATCTTATTGATCATCTTCACTTAATTAGTAGAATCTTATCAGTTTCACTCATGTTTGTCTTCTGATCTAAGTTGCATCGAAACAACCTCTGATTTGTTTTTTAAATTTCCTTATTTCCTTTCTCTGTGATCAGTTTTATCGATCGTTTGACTGTTAATATTAATCAGAAACCACTTCTGCAGTGAGGTCAAAGGTCAGTGACCTGTTATCAGCTGATAACCTTCACTGGGACCAAAGAGACGTATCTTAAAATGATACGTGAACGTGTCAGTGACGGTTGAGATGTGATCTGTGACGTTCGGCTCCTTCACGTCTTTGAGAATAAAGGGGTGTAAACAGGTTATTTTCTCTGTGTGTCGATCGATTGACTCATTAATAATCAATGAACATGTGCAGCTGCTTCCTGTCCAATGCTTTTAGCGGCGCTGTGACTCGTTAATGTTTCCTGTCGCTCCTCGTCTCTCAGCCTCAGCTCCTGGTGGAGATCGTCTGGCCGCTCTTCATCTTCTTCATCCTCATCGCTGTGAGGCTCAACTACCCGCCGTACGAACAACATGAGTGTGAGTTCAAACAAACCTTTATTAGCTCGACAGAGCTAATGTGCTGCTCTGTCACTTAACACATTTTATTGTGTTGCAACCATTCATGAGAAAACTGATCAGCCAATGTGATAATCAAGTCATTTATTTTAAATATTCTGTCTCTATATATATATATTTTAAAATATTTTACTTTATTAGTTTGTTTACTAAAACCACTTGAACACACATTCACTTCTCTTTGACGTCCTGTCGTCTTTATGTCACAAACATGCTGGAGAACACAAGCTCTTCATGTGGTGTCTCCTTTGACGTCCGCGGCGTGACCTCAGATCACGTGTTTGGTGCATCATGAATGTTTGATCCTGGTTCAGACTCTGACGAGCCCCCGGGGACAAAGAAGGAAGTTCACCTGTGTCTCTGGGCGGGGCTCTGTGTGGACGCATCGATTTCACACGATGACCACCTGTAGACAAGGTCATGTCACTGTCCACATCATTTTGTCAGAGCTGCAGGATCTTGTCACATGATTTCAGATATCATCCAGGTGCATGCTGGGAGTGATTATCAACCGCGTTCAGAACCTTGTACATTTAAGGACGTCTGATATCAGTTTGACACTTGATTGATACCTGATAATCTGTTATCGAATGATAATCGGTGCGGTGGAGGAAGTACAGAGGAAGTGTTTGCAGCTGCAGGATTTCATATTAAAGGTCTTAACCAAGTGGTTCATCCCCTTTTTATGACTCGTTATCTCTGTAACGCCATTATCAGACCCGCTGAAGGTCAACGTGCTCTGCTGCCATCGATAAGCTCCTATAGGGTTACATAAGAACATGGACCAGTCAAGAGTCTCCATCAGCACCAACGTGTCCAGAGGAAGTCAACCTCAAGGTTCTCGCCTCGCAGCTGCTGCAGTCGATTACGTTCTGTGGTCACGAAGGACGGCGCTCTGTCACAACAGAGGACGCGAAGGAAGCTCAGACCCGTTCTTCAGATACCGCCATGGCAACTCGATTAGTTTCCAGATGTTGAAACTGTAAAATCAACTGATGATTATTGTTTCTTTATTTAATGTTGGAGAAAAGGTTTGATTGACTGAAGCTCAGTGGGATTCTGACCGACATTAACCCTGATGAGCGTCAGGGGCAGGAAGCATGTGGTCAACTTCCTGTTTCCCTCTGACAGCAGAAGCTGTGAGGACGTGACTCAGGTTTGAGGAATGTTTGTGATTCACACAGCACATACGAGTCTAAACTCATCACTGTTAAGCTGAAGTGTCTCAGGTTTGGTTCGTCTCTGCAGCAGCTGATAGACACTGTTGATCAATACTGTTTATTGATCAGAGATTGATCCTGAGGAACATCAGCCTCATATCTTATCTCTGCTGATTAGACCGAGGCCACGAGGCTCTCTGATAGCAGCGTCTTCACCTGGGGGGGTAAAGGTCGCAGTGAATAAATCTCTGCCTCTGCCCGGAGCAGCAGCAGCAGCAGCAGCTGATGATGAAGATGAAGATCCTCGGCTGCATGTGATAACAGACCAATCACAGGTTATCACCTGCAGTGTTCGTGTGGACGCTGTCTTCAGCACAAAGTTTAACCTGCTGCAGTGACGTCAACACACGTGTTCACAAACTGTCACAGAGCAAGTCGCACACAACCACCGACCAGGTCCGCAGCCGGACCAGGTCCACATGATGGAGCTGAGACAGTGTTCAGCCAATTAGCAGAAATTAATTATGATAAATTAATGATGAAAATCCCCAGATTCTCTGATTTGTGTGTAAATATAAAATAAAAATAATCCTTTTATTTATTACCTACTTATTAGTACCGGTTTAATTATCTGT
The DNA here is from genome assembly GCF_024713975.1 of Paralichthys olivaceus. NCBI lineage: Eukaryota > Metazoa > Chordata > Actinopteri > Pleuronectiformes > Paralichthyidae > Paralichthys > Paralichthys olivaceus. The sequence continues at coordinate 27,266,618 of NC_091101.1, forward strand.
GATTCACAACTACATATCCCATGAGCCTCAGCTGTAAGAGAACAGGACGCTGTGGTCTGTCATCTTGATGCCTTTACTTTGGTGACATATCTTCTGAGTGACTTCCTGTTTATTTTTGACTACAGGTCATTTTCCCAACAAGGCGATGCCGTCAGCTGGCACGCTGCCCTGGCTCCAGGGAATCCTCTGCAACGCCAACAACCCGTGTTTCAGACACCTGACGCCAGGCGAGTCTCCAGGTGTCGTCGGCAACTTCAATGACTCCATGTGAGACCAAACTTTAATTTACCACAGCGTCCAACAAGCCCTCTGAGGCTGAAAACATAAGTTCAGAAATTAGTTTTGTGTATTTTTAATAAACTTTTTTCACCTAATATTTAGGGACAACCTTTGAAAATAACATGTCCACTACTGATAGTAGTAAAATGAATAAATATTGGGTGTGACCTATCAGCTGACAGTTTACTTCTTGAGTTCTCCTGTCTCTTCACATAGGAACTGAATCCTTGACTTCCTTCAGGGTTTCACTTAAAGTGACTCAGTCACTTCACTTCCTCTTCCTTCACCCCTGTGCACTTGAATTTTGACACACATGTGATCAGGTCGTCTTGTTCTCGTGATGTTTCAGACACAACTTGAAGTCATTTCTTCAGATTTGGTTCAAATGTTTAGTCGGACTCACAAATGAACTGATTAGTATTTGGTGGTCGAAGGTCAAAGTCACTGTGAGAAATAATTCTGATAATTTTAACACAGGTCAAATCAGATAAGATGAAGTGATGACATTTCGTCTGTCAAAGGTCAAGGGTCAGCGGTGACATTACAGCATCAGTGACGCTGGTTGTTTTACTTTCCGTGACAAATTAACCCTGTGATGTTTAAATAAAATCTTTGTCTCAACAGAATTTCTCGTCTTTTCTCTGACGCCAAGAAGATTCTTCTCTACAGTCAAAATGACAAGAACCTGGAGGGGTTCAAGGAGCTCGCTCACGCTCTGCGGAAGCTGCAGGTCAGCCGATCAGGTAGGAAACGCTCAGCATGCTGGGTAACTGAGACCGCAGCCACGACCTGGCAGCAGTAAGGGGAAACATACATGAACGTCACATGATCAAAAATCAGCTGTAATAATATTTATGGTTTAAAAAGGTGAAGCTAGATTGATGGATGATTGAAAGATTGATCGACCCACTGCAGCAGAATCATGTCTCTGCTGCAGTTTCTGCTGAATTTTTCCGCCTCGTTAAACAAAAAGAATTTTCCTCCTTTGTGTTTTAACTTGATCCCTGCGGGGGGCGTTCCTTTTCTCTACCTGCTCCGACCTGCCCCACCCCCCTCCTCTGACCACTAAAGCAGGCACTGCTATGTGAGCGGGGGTGGGGAGACGAGCTGCAGCAGGTTCACACTTTTAGAGGCATCTCAGGTGATCTCACCTCCTTCCTGTTTGGGGGGCAGACACACACACACACACACACACACACACACACAAACACACACTCTATTTGTGGTGGTTTTTTGTCTCTTTGTGCCCCACCCCTGCAGGTGAGGGTCAGTGCTCGCCTCTATTGGCGTCCCTCTGTCACGTTGAGTTTTCTTGCACTCGCCTCAACAGCGCCACGCTGAGCGTCACTGAGTTCAGACATGTGGCGCTGCAGCTGAACAAACACAGGAGGAGGTCTGAGACCAGATCTGAACCTGGGTCAGTTCACATCAGGTCGTTTCATCAGGAACACACGCTCGCCGTCTCTCTTCTGAAACTCTGACGACTGTGTGATTTGGTCAAAAGAACTTGAACAAGAAATGAACCTTGAGTTGTCTGCTGGAAATGATGAGGTCATATTTCAGCGTCCCATCAGAAGCCTTGTTTGAAAATCTCCCTGTGTTTGTCATCTGCTTCGCTGAATAAAGTTTATTGAATCTTTTGTGATTGAAGCCGAAGTGTTTCTCTGCTGGAGACTCTACCTAATTTGACCAATCACGTCAGTGCGAGCTGCTGATGTCAGACTTCTGACCCGTCACTAACATAGTTACTCCTGTTTGTCCCTGCGAGGCCTCAATGTGGCGTCTCCACGCTACGTCCGCTGTGTGGTGACGAGCCTCTACACACAAACCGCAGGAAGGACATGATTTTACCTCAACATTGTGAAACATCCGTCGGTTAAAAATCCTGTTTTTACTGCAAAACCTCAACAAATAAAAATTTTATTCAGAAAACAAACGTGACCACGGCGAGGCAGCGCTGCAATAACTTTTGACGTGTTTGTTTAGACACCATGTTGGATTTATTCACTTGAGCTTTTAGAGTTTTCACTGGCTCTGGTTTACATGTCATGGTTTTCAGTTCTCTAGAACCAAGCTCCTGATTCGCTATCGTCACAATTAATCTACATGGAAAAGAGTTACAATCATATTTGTTGTTATGGTGACCAGCAGCCATGTTTCCATTCTTCAGTCTGGTGAAGACGAGGATGTAGACGTCTCTTTGGGGAGGATCAGTCAGAGATGTGTCATCAGAGCAACATGTTCAAACCTGACGGAAAGGCTCGCAGAACGAGCGGCGGCATCGTTTTAAAAAAAATGTAAATATGTGAGTTTATGCTCAGACATGTGACGACTCGCAGGTGTCACAGGAAGAAGTCCAAGTGTCTCAGCCGTGTCCTCTGAAGTCATGTGACTGACAGGAGGCTCACTGATTGGACAGATGTGATGTCAGTGTGAGTGAGAGCAGCTTTGTATGTTTCTGACACGTTCACTGACAAATCATAAGAATATCCCCAGATGGAGAAAGGTAAAGAGACGGTTTCACATATCATCTGTCAATACATTGATGATCAATCATCAATCAATCATCAATCAATATTGATTATTATCAAATGACAGGGTCAAAGTCTCTGGAGCCTGAGAGACAAAAAACTCTATTACACTTCACACCTGAGGGGGCTGAGTCAGGTTTCCATGACGACGCTGACTGTGTTTTCTCCTCAGGCTTCAAGTTGAAAAATTTCCTACGAGACAACGAGACTCTGTCGAGTTTCCTGCAGAGTAACGTCTCCTTCCCTGAACACGACATCCAACAGATCAGAGACGCTGACGTCAATCTAGAGACGGTGAGGACACATCTGCACACACTCTTAGACCAGAACACGGTCTTTATCCTCTGGTCTCTAGTCTTTGGTCTCTGTCCTCTGGTCACTGTGTTCTGGTCTCTGTTCTCTGGATTCTGTCCTGTGGTCTCTGTCTTCTGGTCTCTGTCCTCTGTTTTCTGTTCTCTAGTCTCTTTCCTCTGGTTTCTGTTCTCTGATCTATTTCCTCTGGTCTTCGTCCTCTGGTCTCTAGTCTCTGATCTCTGTCATCTGTCTCAGGTTCTCCTTAGAGGTTTCGGAGTCCACCTCAGGGACATGTGTCTCAGGAAGGGGGGCAAGCGTAGTCTGGAGGACTTTGTGACGATCTCGGACCCGCAGGTGTCGATACTGGTACAGGAAGTCATCTGTCAGGCGCCACCAGCCTGGCTGGACCTCGCTGAGGACCACTTTCTGAACAACCTGGACTTCCTCAAACCTATCCAGGTAATAAGCGACCTGAGTTTAGCTCAAGCGAGTTCAGTTTAGTTTGAGTTTAGTGTGAGTTTAGTTTGACCCTGCTCAGGTGAGTATTCAGTGTGTGTGTGGGAGGAGGCGTGTCTCGGCCTGTCTCGTTCTTCACACGCTCTGTTTTCGTAGCCTGGAGACCAGTTTTATTGGTTTGAAAACAAGATGCCTCGACTTCTTTTGTCTGCTGAAATATACGAGCTACTGAGCCTGAAACAAACTTAGTCAGTGTGAACGTTTCCACGGAAACATTTAACTGCTTCAACCACAGAGAAAATCCTCAAATGTTTGAGTCATCGAACAAAGAGACGACGAAAGACTGATAATGTTACTGTGACGATCTGGTTTTAATATCTTTCCTGTTCCTGAACCTGTAGCTTCGTACTTAAAGGGTTTTGGGTCTTCATGTCTTACAGAGGGATGTGAGGTCTGACCCAGAGGCCGTCAGACAGGTTTCCAGGGCGACCAACAACCTCCTGGACAGTCTTGGTTCTCTGGCGGTGGAGGTAAGAAACCTGATCACATGACCCTCCAGTAGAGTCAGTGTAGCTGACGGACCTGTTGTCCAGTGGATATGGTCTCTGTCCTGGTTCCAGCAGGTCACTGGGTTCACAGCAGATCAAAGCGTCCAGCTGAACAAACACTCAGCATTCGTCCTCCATGTCCTCAGTGTCCTGCAGAGACGCTGTGATGGACGTCACAGCAGCTGCTGCTATTTACCATGTGGCCAAGTCATTTGACCACACCCATCATATCAGACCAGGACACAGGAGGTTCCTCTCAGGTGTTACCTTAGCGTGCATGCGTGCGTCCAGCTTCATGTTTTTCTACATTTAGTCTTGAACTTTACTTTGAAATTCTTGTCGAAGAGGAAGTGTGTCTGTCATATGACGTGACAGTTTTCAATCAAACTTTTATTTAAAAGATCAGTGTCCCTGTGTTTACTCTAACCAAACCCTTTATGTCTCATCCTGTCCCCCGACAAAAACAAACCTGATGCACAACATTGTTTAAAACCACAACACCATGAGAACTGTAACACTGTATACTCCATAAAACACAACCTCCACCACAACAATGCACCACAACAACCGCCAACAACACAACAAACAACATTCACCATCTTCATGCCTGGCAACATGCTGCCCTTGGGAGGAGCCTTCAGAACCACCTGACAACCTCTTGCAGCTTTTACCTACATCAGTGTCACCTGGACACACCTGGTCTAACTCTAACTAACCCATCTATCTGCGACTTTCAGTTGGCCAGTATGAAGAGCTGGATCGATCTGAGGAATGAGATCATCTTCCTGACGCAGAATGCCACGTCGTCACCCAGCACCATGTACCAGGCAGTCTCCAGGATTGTGTGTGGTCACCCTGAAGGCGGCGGCCTGCAGATCAAATCCCTCAACTGGTACGAAGACAGCAACTACAAGGCTCTGTTTGGAAACCACAACAGCAGCGAGGACGAGCCCATGTCGCTGTACGACAACTCCTCCAGTGAGTCCCTGTGTTCAATTGGGTGTATAATCGTGTGTGTATTGGTCATGTGTAATGTGTGTACATTGAGTGTATGTTGTGTTTGTGTATTGATAATGTATGTTGTGTGTATATTGTGTGTGTGTTTATAATGTGTGTACATTTTGTGCAGCTCCGTACTGTAACAGTCTGGTGAAGAACATGGACTCTAACCCGATGTCCAGGATGATCTGGCAGGCTCTGAAGCCGCTGCTGATGGGAAAGATCCTGTACACCCCCCACACCCCCGCCACACAGAAGGTCATCCACGAGGTATGACATCACTTCCTGTCTCATCAGTTAGTTCCTCCAGGAGGGGACGAAGTGTGTCTCACCTGTATGTGACCTGTGATGCGTTCAGGTGAACCGGACCTTCCAGGAGCTTGGTGTTTTCAGGGACCTTGGAGGAATGTGGGAGGAGATGAGACCTAAAGTCTGGAGCTTTATGGAGAACAGTCAACACATGGACCTGATCAGGGTAGGCAGGCACCGCCTACCAGCTCACCTGTTTAATGCTCATTCATGTGTGTAATACGTCTCGTCTTTCAGACTCTGCTGAAAAACAACGTCACCGCAAGATTATTTCACGCTCAGCTGGCCCAAACTGACTGGACCGTGTCCGACGTGTCAAACTTCCTGTCCAGGCAGGCAGATGACCCGCGGCCGCCGGGCAGTGCCCTCACCTGGAGGGAGGTGTTCAACGAGACGGACCAGGCCATCATGAGCATCTCCCGCTTCATGGAGGTCAGTCAACGGCTCTTTGTCTAAACTTTGTCCTCACATGTCATATTAACAAGATCACAGACCTGTGACTGAGAAGGACAGTTGATCGGCAAAAATTTTGATTTTGATTTCCTGATCATCTCATGACCTCGCGTCTGTTTTACTTACTCACGTTTCTGGTTTGTGTGTAACTTCCTGTCCCGAGAAACAAAGTGTGTTAACTGATGTGAAGTGAAACACAAGCTTGTCCGTGTTGATTGTAAAACACACATCAATAAAAACATTCAAATTCAGGTCAATAATCATTTTAGACAGAAACATTTTCATTCACTCATCAATAAAAGGTTTTATCTGATATTAAAGAACGTAATTGGCAGTGACTGATAGATGAAGATCACATGACCTGACTTTGTGTGTGTTTGTGTGTCAGTGTGTGAACCTGGACAAACTGGAGCCTGTGTCCACAGAGGAGCGACTGGTCAACCAGTCCATGTTGCTGCTGGAGGACAGGAAGTTCTGGGCAGGAATCGTTTTCCCAGATGTCGCCCCCAATGCCACAGAGCTGCCGCCAAAACTCAACTACAAGATCCGCATGGACATCGATAACGTAGAGAGGACCAATAAGATCAAAGACGCGTGAGGACACACACACACACACACACACACACACACACACACACACACACACACACACACACACACACTCACTCAAATATCATGAACAAAAACATGGGCGGGGTCTGACAAGTGAGTTTAATGATCTTTTTTAAAATAAGAGCTTGACATTTTGAAGCAAATGTTTTTGTTTTATGTATTTTTTAATTGTAAACTTTTATGATAAAATGTTTATTTTAAGAAAAATGTGAATAGATTAAAGGTTGTGGTTCCTCCCCTCTGTGGGTTTGGTGAAAAACGAGACGTGACGATGTCATGTTGAACTGAAGATTCATGAGTGGAAAAATCCTTACACTACAACATTTGCTGAGTCCAAAATATTTTGTATGATATCTAAGCCAACAGGACTTTGTCTTTTCCTCCTCTTTCAGGTACTGGGACCCAGGTCCACGTGCGGACCCGTTTGAGGACATGCGGTACATCTGGGGAGGGTTCTCGTATCTGCAGGACGTTATTGAGCAAGGCATCATTCGAGCAGTGACAGGCACCAAGGAAAAGATGGGCGTTTATATCCAGCAGATGCCGTATCCCTGCTACGTCGACGACATGTATGAACATGTTTCCCCTGTTCTGGTTTTTAGATGAGTCTTCCTCATGTCCTTTGTTTCTAACCTGTCCTCATGTTCTGTGTTCAGTTTCCTACGGGTGATGAGTCGTTCCATGCCACTCTTCATGACACTGGCGTGGATGTACTCAGTGGCGATCATTCTGAAGAGCGTGGTGTATGAGAAGGAGGCAAGGCTGAAGGAGACCATGAGGATCATGGGATTGAATAACGGGATCCTGTGGTTAAGCTGGTTCATCAGCAGCCTGATTCCTCTGCTGATCAGCGCTGGACTGTTGGTGCTACTGCTCAAGGTGACAACCACGAACACGTCAGGGAGTCCTCGCCACTTGTTGATATAAAATTGATTCTGTTCTTATCTTATGTGACGGACTTGGTTCTTTCTGCTGCAGAAGGGAAACCTGCTGCCCTACAGTGACCCTGGCGTGGTCTTCCTTTTCCTTGGATCCTTTGCTGTGGTGACCATCATGCAGTGTTTCCTCATCAGCACGGCCTTCGCACGAGCTAACCTGGCGGCGGCCTGCGGAGGAATCATCTACTTCACCCTGTACCTACCCTACGTCCTGTGTGTTGCATGGCAGGATTATATCGGCTTTGGAGCCAAAGTCTTTGCTGTAAGTTTGTCAACCTTAAAGAAGTTTGTCGTTATGATGCTGTGTCATGGTTGGACAGTGAGTCACGTGACCTCCTCCCCTGCAGAGCCTCCTGTCACCGGTGGCTTTCGGGTTTGGCTGTGAGTACTTTGCTCTGTTTGAGGAGCAGGGAGTCGGGATCCAGTGGAAGAACTTGGTGTCGAGTCCTTTGAAGGAGGACGACTTCAGCCTGCGCACCGCCATCATCATCATGTACTTTGACTCCTTTTTATACGGAGTCCTCACCTGGTACATTGAGGCCGTGTTTCCAGGTGAGTGTTGACATCACAGATCGATTCGATTCTGCTCGTTTGTTAAACATGTAATAATAAAGTTAATTATATTTTATAAGTCTGTAGTTATGATGACAATGATAATGATGTTCCTGTATGTTCCAGTAGTTCTGTGGTCAGTAGGTGGCAGTACACATTGTAAATACTTCCACAGAAGAAGATAACGTGTTTAAATCTGTGATCATGAATTGTATTGGTGTTTCGGCGGGATCTCGACAGGTCAGTACGGGATCCCTCGGCCCTGGTACTTCCCCTTCACCAAGTCCTACTGGTTGGGAGAAAAGGACGGAACGTCCAATGTCCCTCTGAGCCGGAAAGGAAACCCCGGAGGTGAGACTGCTGTAACACAGTGACCACCATGTGGTGCTACAGAACTTCAGGGAGAAACTGTCAGACATGAAAGTATTGAAAACCTGTGAGACATGATGAATGGTGAATGTTATTCCAGTCGTGTGTATGGAGGAGGAGCCTGCTCACCTTGAGCCAGGTGTCTACATTGAGAACCTGGTGAAGGTTTATCGTCATGGTAAGAAACTGGCGGTGGACGGACTGACGCTCGGCTTCTACGAGGGACAAATCACCTCCTTCCTGGGACACAACGGAGCAGGAAAAACTACCACCATGTGAGTCATGAACTGTCAATATAAAAGTAGTTAGGTAATAAAACCTCTATGTTAGCAGACATGGACCAGAAAAATCTGAGTGGATGTTGTGTACAGGTGAGTCTGAGGCTCAGGCGCAGGTGTTGGATGTAAATCATCTCTTATCTGGTCCCTGCAGGTCCATCCTGACTGGTCTGTTCCCTCCCACCTCTGGTACGGCTTACATCCTGGGCAGAGACATCAGGTCGGAGCTGAGCGCCATCAGACAAAGTCTTGGTGTTTGTCCACAACACAATGTCCTCTTCAGTATGTGAGTGTCAGCATCTTCACACAACACAGACAAACATCTGACAAACTGATGTCACTGAACATACAAAACCTCCAGAACATATCAGCAACATTTCAGGAACATGTCAGCATTATGTCTGTGGTTCAGTTCAGATCTGAAAACAACTACAGTAGATCATCCCATTTATCATGTGACCATGTTTGTGTGGCGCCCCCTGCAGGCTGACAGTGGAGGAGCACATCTGGTTCTATTCCAGGCTCAAAGGCCTGTCAGAGCAGCAGGTGAAAGGTGAGATCGAGCAGATCCTGCAGGACACTGGGCTGCCTCACAAACGCACCTCCAGAACCAGCACGCTGTCCGGAGGCATGCAGAGGAAACTGTCTGTGGCTCTGGCCTTTGTTGGAGGGTCGAAGGTCGTGATCCTTGATGAACCTACAGCCGGCGTTGACCCCTATGCCCGCAGAGGGATTTGGGATCTCCTGCTGAAGTACAGACAGGGTGAGATTCTGATTGGTTGGTTGGAATCGGATGGTTTTTGTTTTTATGCTGAAGCTGATTTATCTGAACCATGTGTCTCCTGCCAGGACGCACCATCATCCTGTCCACACACCACATGGACGAGGCCGACATCCTGGGTGACAGAATTGCCATCATCTCCCACGGGAAGCTGTGCTGCGTGGGCTCATCTCTGTACCTTAAGAACCAGCTGGGGACGGGCTATTACCTGACGCTAGTCAAGAAAGAACCAGAACCATCGCTGAGCTCCTGCAGGAACTCGTCCAGCACAGTGTCCCTCACCAAGAAGGTCTGAGACGCTCACAGTCCATTTTCAGGACCGCAGTATCAGTACTGTGTTGTCAGGACTGCAGCACTTCATGTCTTGTGTTGTGCATTGCAGGAGGAGTGTGCGTCCGTCAGCAGCAGTGATGCAGGACTCGGCAGCGAGAATGAAAGTGAGGCTGCGACCATCGGTGAGCGCTCTGTTCCTGTGGAGCAATTGATTCAATCACCTTCAGGTGGATCTGATCCATGTCTTCTGTCTGTCCTCAGATAACGGCCCAGCGGCATCTATCTGTGATGTCCCCTTTGTCCCCCCGGATGTGTCTCTGGTCTCGAGTCTGATCCTGCGTCATGTCCCAGCCGCCCGCCTTGTAGAGGACCTGGGACACGAGTTGACCTACGTCCTGCCGTACAACGCAGCCAAGGACGGAGCTTTCGTGGAGCTGTTCAAAAACCTGGACGTGAAGCTGGCCGACCTCAGCATCTCCAGCTATGGCATCTCCGACACGACACTGGAGGAGGTGAGACAGCTACCGTTTTTATCTGGCAGAAGAAGAAATTACTTTCTGAGCTGAACATAGTCTTTCTGTTTTGTAGATTTTCCTGAAAGTGGCCGAAGATAACGGAGTGGACACTGAAGTACCATCAGGTGACCTTGGACCTGTTCTTTCAAAATAAAAGTTTTTAATCATCAGTCACTCATCTGTCTTTCCTAACACTGCTGTATGTGTGTGCACATGCGTGCAGACGGAACACTTCCTGTTCAGAGGAGGAGAAGGAGGACACACGCCTTCGGAGGAGGAGACCACCAGAGCTGCCTGAGACCGTTAATGGAGGACGACAGCAACGACTCCGATGGAGACCCTGGTACACAACACACACACAGATTAGATCTCAGGGGTCAAAGGTCAGTCATAGTCTTGTGAATGAAATATTTGGGGAACACCTGCACTGCTCTGATTGGTGAAGACAAAACACAGGTGATGTGTCTCAGTTACGTCTGTAAATTCAGGTTCTAATAGGAAGTTGAATGACATCATCTGTGTGTTGTCCAATCAGAGAGCAGGGAGACGGACTGGTTGAGCGGTTCTGACGGTAAAGGCTCGTATCAGGTGAGGGGGTGGAGCCTGAAGAGGCAGCAGTTTATAGCTCTGTTGTGGAAACGATTCCTGTACGCTCGACGATCCAGGAAAGGCTTCTTCGCGCAGGTACGCTGACGTGACCTCGCCTCTCATTAACGGAACACGTCCGGCACGTTTTTAACAAGTTTGTTTTTCAGATCGTTCTCCCCGCTGTCTTCGTGTGCATCGCTCTTGTCTTCAGTCTCATTGTCCCTCCGTTTGGAAAATATCCCAGTTTGGAGTTGCAGCCCTGGATGTATGAGGACCAGGTCACCTTCATCAGGTAGACACTGTCCCACGTACTGTCCCATGCACTGTACCACACAATGTCCCACATACTGTCCCAAGACACAGATGAAGTGAGTAATGTCGGTCGAGATGTGACTGTCCCCCTCTGTCTGTGTCTCAGTGACGATGCTCCCAGAGATGCCAGCATGCAGGGCTTATTAAACGCTCTGCTGGACGCTCCAGGCTTCGGGACTCGCTGCATGGATGGACATCCAATCCAGTAAGACATGTACTGATGTCATTAGACTATCAGAGACAGACATTTCATTTCCATCTATTAATGCTCTCCCCATCTTTAGAGAAGCACCATGTACCATGGGTGATGAGGAGTGGCACACCCCCGATGTCCCTGAGAGTCTCCAGCAGCTGTTCAGCTCCAGGAACTGGAGCATGGAGGATCCGTCTCCGGCATGTTTCTGTAGCTCTGACGGCAGAAAGAAGATGCTTCCCGATTGTCCCGCAGGAGCTGGAGGTCTGCCCCCACCTGAGGTCAGAGGTTGTGGCGTTACAGTGACACAACGGTCATTTCTTCCCATGTCAAAGATTTAAATGTGACTCTTGTTGATCAGATGAAGTTGAGTGCCACCGACACGCTGCAGAACCTGACGGGACGAAACATCTCCGACTACCTGGTGAAAACGTACGCGCAGATCATTGGCAAGAGGTGAGTCTGTGGTCGAAAGAAGAAAAAAAAGCGTAACTGGAAACGACCTGGAGCATGAACTCATGGTTTCTGTCTGTTTCCACAGCCTGAATAACAAAGTGTGGGTGAACGAGTTCAGGTCAGTGTCTTTGAACTCCTGCTTCCATGCTCATCTCTGTCTTTAGATGTGGAATCAGGTTTTTCTCTCTCCAGGTACGGAGGCTTCTCATTGGGCGCCAGAAGCACTCAGGTCCTCCCACCTGCCAATGAGATTGATGACGCCATTGAACGAGTCAGAAAAATCTTTGAGTTGCAGAAGGTCAGTTTTAGACACTTGAAAACAATCCCGAGCTGATCCTAAAACAGATCCAAACTTAAACTTTAAATCACTTTGTCTCTTAGTCGAACCACCAGATCAGAATCAGCTTTATTTGCTATGTATGCTCACACATACAAGGAATTTGACTTGTTTTCCATTCAATTTGCTCTCAACGTACAGAAATAGACAAATAAACAAAAAAAAAACAAGGACAACAAAGCAGAACAAGGTTAAGCATAAATATTTAACGACTATGTACAAATATGAATGTAAATATATATACAAAGGTGTATATGTGTGTATATATATATATATATATATATATATATATATATATATGAACATATAAACACAGTGAAATGGAGAAATAGTGCAATGTTTCTTGAATAAATATGGAAAGATCCAGAGCGAGATCCAAATTGATCTCAAATCTTCACACACTTAAATGAGCAGAAAGTTCTCATTGGAAGTGATGTGTGTTTATAAGAGCTGCTTTGTAAGATCTTGAAAACACTTCCACATCAAAGAGTTCATTGATCATTTCCTGCAGGGAGCTGCTGCCGATCGATTCCTCGACAGTTTGTCAGGTTTCATCAACGGTTTGGACACAAAGAACAACGTCAAGGTGAGAAGAGGAGTCTGTGATTGATTATCCACTCCATCATCATGGGGTTGTATTGCTTTATCACACCTGACCTGAATTTAAAAACACACTTGTAGGACAGTGTGTAGATTACAGGTTCAAATAATAAATTACGGAACATCTCCTGTCAGATCTGGTTCAATAACAAAGGCTGGCACAGCATTGGAGCATTCATCAACGTGATGAATAACGGAATCCTGAGAGCAAACCTGCCCCAAGGTCAGGACCCCAGCAAGTTTGGAATCAGGGCGTTTAACCATCCTCTGAACCTGACCAAAGAGCAGCTGTCCCAGGTCGCACTGTGAGTGAACACACCTGACAACCTGCACCTGAGACACAAAACTGTAAACGACACACAGATCTAGCTTCACCTGCACTTTGTTTCTAGGGTGACGACCTCTGTGGACGTCCTGGTGTCCATCTGTGTGATCTTTGCCATGTCCTTTGTCCCGGCAAGCTTCGTGGTCTTCCTCATCCAGGAGAGAGTCAATAAAGCCAAACACATGCAGTTCATCAGCGGAGTGCAGCCGCTGCTCTACTGGGTGGCCAACTTCATGTGGGACATGGTGAGCAGCAAATCGAACACTGCCTCTCAAAGTGTGTGTTTGTGTGCTGATGTGTGTGTTTGTGTCTCTACAGTGTAACTACGTTGTTCCAGCGACACTCGTCATTGTCATCTTCATCTGTTTCCAACAAAAAGCCTACGTGTCGTCCACCAACCTGCCGGCCCTCGCTCTGCTGCTGCTTCTCTACGGGTCAGATACTACACTGTACCACACTGTAATACACCATACTACATAGTACTGCACTGCTCTACACTGTACCACACTGTAATACACCATACTACATAGTACTGCACTGCTCTACACTGTACCACACTGTAATACACCATACTACATAGTACTGCACTGCTCTACACTGTACCACACTGTAATACACCATACTACATAGTACTGCACTGCTCTACACTGTACCACACTGTAATACACCATACTACATAGTACTGCACTGCTCTACACTGTACCACACTGTAATACACCATACTACATAGTACTGCACTGCTCTACACTGTACCACACTGTAATACACCATACTACATAGTACTGCACTGCTCTACACTGTACCACACTGTAATACACCATACTACATAGTAAAGAAGAAGACATACTTTATTGAATTCTTTTTACACTCATTTTTATTTATACATGCAGTTTTTAACCCACAATCCCACACACACACACACACACACACACACACACACACACACACACACAAGGGCTCATAGACATGCAAATATGGAGAGAGATGGTAGAGTGATGGGCAGACCCGGAGAAGCGCCTTGCGAGCAATTGGGGGGTTTGGTACCTTGCTCAAGGGCACCTCAGCAGTGCCCAGGTGGTGAACTGGCACCTCTCTAGCCACCAGTCCACCTTCAATACTATTAGTCCATGCTGGACTTGAACCGGCCACCCTCCGGTTCCCAAGCCAAATCTCTATGGACTGAGCAATGTGGCCCGTACGGGTACTACACTGCAATACACTATACCACACTGTAACACACTACACCGTACTACACAAACGTGACTATGAATGTTCTGACTGTTCATCTTTTTCTTTCTCCTCTTTTTCGTTTTCTTCGCAGCTGGTCGATCACACCGCTCATGTACCCCGCCTCCTTCTTCTTCACCATCCCGAGCACGGCGTACGTCGTTCTCACCAGCGTCAACATCCTCATCGGCATAAACGGCAGCATCTCCACCTTCGTCATGGAGCTGTTTGGAAACAACGTGAGTCGTCACAGAGACACATAAACACACATTAGCAAACGTCCGCTTGTGGTTAATAGCGTCTCATTTACAGGAGATCGGAGGAATCAACGACATCCTGAAGAACGTCCTCCTCATCTTCCCGCACTTCTGTCTCGGTCGAGGACTCATCGACATGGTGAAGAACCAGGCCATGGCCGATGCCCTAGAGAGATTTGGTAATACACTCACGTCCTGTATGCTGCTGTCGCTCCTGTAACCTCCTCCGTGTGCTTGTGTAACAGGTGTGTAAATGTTGTGTTTCAGGGGAGAACAGGTTACGCTCTCCTCTCGAGTGGGATATGGTCGGAAAAAACCTGTTCGCCATGGCAGTGGAGGGAGTGGTCTTCTTCATCATCACCATCCTCATCCAGTACAGGTTCTTCATAAAGCCCAGGTACAGACACACACACAGACACACTGCAGTGTAAAGCTGTTCTGGTGATGTGACCTCGTGTTTGTGTGTCTGCAGCTCCGTCAGTAAACTGACTAAACTCGCTCCACTGGGAGAGGAGGATGAGGACGTAGCCAGAGAGAGACAGAAGATTGTCCACGGCCTTGGCCGTGGAGACATCCTGGAGCTGCGACAGCTCACGAAGGTACGTCATCATTCCACACAAGGATGTCACACTGTCATTGAGCATTCTGGGTAAAATAACGGTGGCAGCAGGACCACACGCAACAGTGATCTCACAAGCTACAGAGGAAAAGTTTGACCCTAATAAAATATGATGGAGAACCTGTTTAAAAAACTCAAGATACACACAAAAATACACTGTGATGTTCGTCTACAAGTTACACAAGTTTAAAACGCAACATGCCCTGACGACACGCCCTGAGCCATTGAAATAATTTTTTTATAAAAAAACATTGAGTAAATAATATTCAGGAATAAGTTTATAGTTTCTGTCACGGTGAGTTTTTGTCAATTCAACAATTAAGAGATTGAAATGACTTTTATATTTATATTAGGTTGTTTATGTTTCTATTCATATTGATGTGAAGATTCACATGACTTGTGTGAACTGGTGTCGCGTTGCAGGTGTTCAAGAGGAAACAGAAACCGGCCGTGGATCGACTGTGTGTTGGGATTCCACCTGGAGAGGTGAGACTCAAGACCCCGCCCCCAACACCACCACCTAGAGGTGTCAGTAGCAAGATAACTGTGTGTGTGTGTGTGTGTGTGTGTGTGTGTGTGTGTGTGTGTGTGTGTGTGTGTGTGTGTGTGTGTGTGTGTGTGTGTGTGTGTGTGTGTGTGTGTGTGTGTGTGTGTGTGTGTAGTGTTTCGGTCTCCTCGGCGTGAACGGAGCTGGAAAGACGACGACCTTTAAGATGCTCACAGGAGACACGGTAGTGACAAGCGGAGAGGCGTTCCTGGCTGGGAAGAGGTGAGGTCAAAGGTCGCAGCAGGTGGTGACCTGAGGTGATCCTCAACACTGGATTATTGTTGTTTATTAGTAAAGTGCAGCTGATTGACCTTGTTACCATGACAACCAGTGAAACGTTAATCATCAGGAATTAAACTCTGAGCTGCATTAGGTTTTTCAACCTGCGGCTCTGGGACCTTGAAAGGTTTAGTGTGTAAGATTTAGGTGAAAGACCTATCGGCAGAAATTTAATATTAAATAATCCATAGTGTGTTCATCTAAAATGTACAGATAGTGGTTTTCTTCACTAGAATGGGCCCTTTATGAATGAATACTCTATATTTAGATACTTTATATTTAGATACTTTATATATAATTCAGGAGCGTCTCCTCTTTACGGAGGCCGCCATGTTTTTTATAGAAGCTCAGACTGGCCAAACTAAACCTTTTGAGTTTCTATGAGTAGTACTGAGCTGCAACATGACACTTCACCACTAGATGTCACTACATTCTACACACTGAACCTTTGACACCTGAACTCGGGTTGCATTTGTACTGACGTGTCAGTGACGTGTCTGTTATGTGTCTTTGATGTGTCTGCAGTATCCTGAGGGAGATCCATGAGGTCCATCAGAACATGGGTTACTGTCCTCAGTTTGACGCCATCAACGAGCTGCTGACGGGACGAGAACATCTGGAGCTGTATGCTGTCCTGAGAGGAGTCCCCGAGAAGGAAGTCTGTGATGTAAGTCCGATAAAACATACAATAAACTGTAAACTCTAACATCACACTGTAAACTTGACACTGAATGCTGTAAAATGTAAAGGTGACACTGTAAACTCATGATGATGTTCATTGGATTGGCAGGTGGCGGACTGGGGGATCAGGAAGTTGGGTCTTCTGAAGTACGCTGATAAAGCAGCAGGAAGTTACAGCGGAGGAAACATGAGGAAACTGTCCACAGCCATGTCTCTGATCGGAGCGCCACCTGTCGTCTTCCTGGTAACAACAATTTCTTCTTCCTCCACATTTGAACTCACTGTTTGTTTCAGCTTCACTTCATCAATGTTTGGTTGTCATGGAAATGTTTTAGTTGCATGTTTGGCTGAAAGCTCCCTAAACAAATGACAGGTCGACCTCAATGTTTTTACAGCTCAATGTTTTTACAGTGCAGCGACGAGTTAACAGTTACACAACAGCAGCAGAGCGCTCTCAGCCAATCACAGAGCAGCTCAGCAGGATTTGGAGGGGGAGTTGTATAACAGTGGGGCTTAAAAACAGCAGCTGCTGCATTTACTGACGAGGGAAGAAGGCACGAGACAGACAAGTGAAGTCAAAGAAGAAGAATCACACAGGTGGAGGTGAGACCATGCTCCTCCCCCTCCTCCTCACCTTCTCTTTGTGTTTCCTCCTCCACCTGTGGGCCGACCTCAACCTCGCCGTCCTCCTTGTCACAGGACGAGCCCACCACGGGCATGGACCCCAAAGCTCGCCGGGCGCTCTGGAACTGCATCCACAGCGTCATCAAGGAGGGACGCTCCATCGTCCTCACCTCACACAGGTAACACACACAGGTGTGACATGTGACCTCAGTGTTTATGTCCTGAATCTCACAGGACAGACGTATGATGTTTGTGTCTAAGTCTTAACAATGTTTGTGTGCACGTTCAGTATGGAGGAGTGTGAGGCTCTGTGCACCAGGATGGCCATCATGGTGAACGGCAGGTTCAGATGTCTCGGCAGCGTCCAACACCTGAAGAACAGGTAACACACACACACACACACACACACACACACACACACACACACACACACACACACACAAACAAACAAACACAATCTGGTACCTTCACTCTTTTTCTAATTTCTAAATAAAACATCAGAAAATATGTCTTTTGAAACAGCCACTGGGGAGAGACAGTGTGACGGTTGCAGGACAGCAGCTCATTGTAACAGTTAATTTTTGTCTCCCAGGTTTGGTGACGGCTACACCATCATCCTGCGGGTGGCAGGGCCTGACCCTGACCTGCTGCCTGTCATGAAGTTCATCGAGAGCGAGCTGAGTGGCAGCACGCTGAAGGAGAAACATCGCAACATGCTGCAGTACCAGCTGCCATCATCGCTCACCTCGCTCGCTCACATCTTCTCTATCCTCGCCAAAAACAAAGAGACGCTGAGGATCGAAGACTATTCCGTCACTCAGACCACGCTCGACCAGGTAACACGTCCTTAACGCATCTGAGCAGTGATGTCATCATTCAAAAGTGTGACTAGTCACATTTTAACATGATTTTACTCCCTAGTGTGGGAGGGGCTAGTTGATCTCTATATGAGGATGGGGGGGGCATGAAGGTACTGGGGCTGATGGGAGTTGTGGTCTGCAGAGTCCCAGACTGATCCTTTTTGTCGTTTCAGGTGTTTGTGAACTTTGCAAAGGACCAGAGCGACGACTATCACTCCAAAGACTCCGTGAGACGAAAAGACGTGTCCATCGAGGTCCCGACGCTGAGCTCCGCCCCCGGAGCACCAGAGGGCGATGGTGCTCTGAGAGAGAGTGTCATGTGACCATGTGATGTCAGGAGGCTGGAGATTCAGCCTGGAATTGACCCTATAGCAGGGAGGACACCCCCCCTCACCGGTTGTGATGTCATACTGATTTGTAGTGGGCGGAGTCACTGCTGCCTCATGCCAGTCAATGCAAATAATTTCTTGTGGAGTCGCTGTGCTGCTCGCTGGCCACCGACCAGACTGTTATAAACCTTGAATGTGTTCCAGCTCTGCGCTGCGACACAGACATCTTGTTTGTGGGACTGAAGCTGCGCCTCGAACGACCTCGTCAAGTCTTTTTTTATTCTCAACTAACGATGAAGAATCCAAATCATTTCAAACGGCCAAGGGCTCAACTGCAAAAATCACATTTTAAAAAACGTGAATGATTCAAATTTTACTCACAGACTTTTATTTATGTGTAGCTGTAATTTGATGTTTTATGAGTCCAAGGGGCATCACTGCTTCCTGTAGTGTTTAACAGCCAATCAGAATGCTTGACACAGACGAGAGGAAGAGTTGATTGATTTTGTAGTTTTTTAAGAAACGATGATAAACCGGCAGATTTGTTCATCCGGGTGTGAAACGGTGAAATACCTCATCAGCTCTTCAAAGCACACCACAGTATCAATCAGTATTTATCGATCAATATGGATCAGCCTTGATCTGTATTGATCACAGATCACTGATCCTTCATGCCTGTTTTAACCAGCAGGAGGCGACACTGAATCATTCAGTCTTCAGCACTTTGTGTTTGTACTGAGCTTGTCGTCACATGGTTCATGTTTACTTCAAGTGACAGCGAAGGCTGATGGGAAAAACTGTTACTGACCCTGAAAAAAATAAAAATGAAACAAATCTACTACGTCTGTCTGAAACGTTTTCCTTCAGAAGAAATAGTTTGAAATGTGAAGAAACAAACATGAAAAACAGGATTGAAGGTTATACACATAACTACTTGTTTAACTACAAACACACACAGAAACACACTTACACAGACACACACACACACACACACAGACAGGCACACACAGAGAGAGAGAGCCTGGTACAACAATAAACAATAAGACAAAAGATCTCTGTTCTGTCTGCAGCTGATCAGACCCACGTCGCTGCTGTCCTCAATCTGACAAGAACAGCAGGACCTTCAGGACCCACCATCACCCTTCAGGACCCTCCCAACCTTTTCAGGACCCTTCAGGACCCTCAACATCCCCCCAGGACCCACCAACACCCTTCACAGCCCTTCAGGACCCTCTAAATACCTTCAGGACCATCCAATACCCTTCAGGACCTTCCAAGTCCCTTCAGGTCCCTCCTTAAGTCTTCAGGACACTCCACATGCCCTCTGGACCCTCCAACATGGACCCGAAGCGTTTGTCCTACAGCTCTCAGCAGCAGATTCGTCTCAGGAGAAAGGTAAAGTGAGTTTGTGTCCACGAGGTTGACAGACCTGGATCAGAGGGGACCAGGAAGGAAGTGGGGACCATCACGTCCACACTTCCCCTGATCATGGTTAAGAGTCATTTGATGCATCAACACACTGTCGGTTCCACAGGAACGTGTGTGTACTGTATGTCAATCAATCAACATTTATTTATATAGCACAAGAACAACAGTTTTAGTTAAATGTGTACTTACGTGTGTGTGTGTGTGTGTGTGTGTGTGTACGTGTGTGTGTGTGTCAATCAATCAACATTTATTTATATAGCACCTTACAACAGCCAAGGGTTGACCAAAGTGCTTCACAATACGAAAGCAAATCAAACACAAACAACAAACACAAGAACAACAGTTTCAGTTAAATGTGTACTTACGTGTGTGTGTGTGTATGTGTGTGTGTGTGTGTGTGTGTGTGTGTCCTGTCTAATAAAGACTCAGAAACATAAGACTGAGGACGTGTTGTTGACTGTCAAAGTAAAAGTAATTTATGCATTGACCGGAAATAAAAATTCCAAAATAGAAGTCCAGACACAGAAAGTAAGAAACAGCGCCACTTGTGAACCGTCTCCACGCATTGGTCATTTCCGGTACTGCAGCTTCACGGACTGCGCATGCGCAATGAGATGAATGGCCGCGGCACCCGACTCACCGGGAACACTGATCCTCGTTAATCCCGCTCCGGTACCAGGAGGCACCGAAAGTATCATGCTTAGCGGGCCGGAGCGCTCAGTCTGACCATCGGGACCGTCTCCACTCCGGGCTCGGTCTCCGGGGGCTGTCCGTGTCCTCCCCCCGCCTGTCGGGCTGCATACCCCGCTGCTGCTGAGCTGAAGCTCCGTGAGGCTCCGGGAGGCTCCGGGCGCGTCCACCGTGACTGCAATGGGATGCTGCGGTAGTGCGGAGGTAAGCACGGCCAGGCCCGGTCCGGTACTCACCCCGGTGCCCCTCAGCAGCTCACCGGTGCGTGTTAGTGTTTGAACGGGAGAGCGGCCCCGGGAGAAGAGAGGGCCGAGCTGGGATTAGAGCCAGGAGCCGTAATCCAATTAGCTCCTCCCGGGGACAGGCGGGTCACCGGGGCCTGGTACCGGAGCCGCCATGTCTGCTCCCAGTAAACAAACCCTTCAGGGCAGTTCCGAACCAAAGTAACAGGGCGGCCAGGGCCGAGGGTGTGCAGGGTGTAGACTGGCTCGGCCCGGTCCTTCAGGGCCCGGCTCAGCGCTCAGTGTGACCGTGTTTGTGTGTGTTTCAGCGGACAAAGAGAGAGTGGAAACCGCTGGAGGACCGGAGCTGCACCGACCTGCCCTGGTTCCTCCTCTTCACCGTCTTCTGCGTCGGCATGGTAACCTCCAACAGCCCGCCATCTTTACTTCTGACGATACTGTGGTAGCAGTGAGATAGTACTGTCATAATACTACCTCATTACTGTGATAATACTGTAATTACAAGATCACAGTACTGATAACACTGTGGTAGTACTCTGGCAGTACTGTCATGGTAAACTTTTCCAGTCTTGATGACACTCAAAGTGCGTTAGAGTACAGTACTTTACAGTATTACTGCCATTCACAAACACATTCATACAGTGCAGCTATGACACTACTGCCACAGTACTACCACAGTATTATCAGTACTTTGATCTTGTAATTACAGTATAATCACAGTACTATCTCAGTATTATCAGAGTACTACCACAGTGTTATGTTGTACTCATTCATACTCACACACTATACACACACACATTCATACAGTGCATCAATGGGCCACACTTTTTTCAATCAGGGGCCATTCAAGGTCCAGCATCTTGCCCAAGGACACTTCGGCATGCAGTTTAAGAAGACTGGGATCGAACCGCTGACCTTCTGGTTGGAGGATGACCGCTCTACCGCTAGGGTGGCTGTGGCTGAGCTGTCATAAAACTGTGATCTTGTAATTTCAGTGTAATCAGAGCTGTGTTTATTCAGTTCTGTTTAATGTGAATAATGTTGATGAGTCATGTGATGCAGCAGTGAACAATGATCCAGATACAGGTAATTATCAGTTTTTGATCAGTCAGCTATTGATGTGATCACTTATTGATGAGATTCCATTCCATGATGCTGAGTAGATTAAACAGTCTTAATGATTGAATGTAAACATATTGACAGTCTATAAAGACCCCCCCCCCCCCTCCTGTGTATGGATTGTTGCTATGGTCAAATCAGTGTCATCACTAACTCTTGGTGATTTTCTGTTACGTAGGGCAGCATCTGCGGCTTCACCGTCGTCACTGGCGGCGCCGCTCGTCTTGTCTTTGGATACGACAGCTACGGCAACACCTGCGGTCGCCGCAACGAGCAGATTGAAGGCATACAGCTTAGCGGCCTCGACCACACCGACAGGAAGTAAGTATGTCTTTATACAAGGTCGCTGACATTATGACTCTGTCCTGGTCTAATTAATGATCAATAAATATTGATTACAGTTTTAATAAAAATCTATAGATGTTGATGAATTCATAATTTATGAATAGTGATGAGGGCTTTGGTTTTGATGATAATAATCTATTTATGGATGTTGATGTTTGTCATCATTTGAAACTGACAATGTTTTTTCAATTTTGTTGAATTTCTCTTTCTGAGTCTGACAGTGACGACTTCAGGCTCTCATTGTGAAACAGGTCGTTAAGGGACCTGACGGAACTTCCTGTAACCTTTAGTGACCCCTTTGTTCTCTGCTGCAGGTTTGTCTTCTTCCTGGATCCCTGCAACGTGGACATTGTTCAGAGGAAAATCAAGTCCATGGCCGTGTGTGTGTCTCTGTGTCCGAGCGATGAGCTGAAGACGTACCAGGACCTGAAGAGGTTCGCTATGCTCAACGGTGAGGTCATCACTGTCACATGACTCAAAATGCACCACAATACGTGCCTAAACCCCCCCCCCCAACACACACACACACACACACACACACAGTAACACACTTGTCTCTCTATAGTTGTGAGGACACTCATTGGCATAGTGCATTTGCCAGATCCTTACCCTAACCTTAACTATCATGACTAAACTAACCTAAACCCTGAAACCTAGTTTCAAACACTCAAACAAGCAAAAATGTCCTCAGAGCTATATGAACCCAAATTGGCCCTCGTATCTATAGATATACACGCACACGCACACACACACACACACACACACACACACACACACACACACACACAGTGACACACACATACAGTGACAATGGCCACCCTGTGTTTCAGTGGCGTGTCGGTGCCACTCTGCTCCGTTTTTCGTCCGTTAGCTTTGACTCAGTTCACTGTTGAAACGTGACGGACATCTTGGTCATGTGACGTCTCTCTGGCAGCCATGTTGTTTATGAAAGGAGCCACTGTTACAGTCAGCTGAGAGCTTTATTTTAGCTTGTTTCAAAGTAAAAGCAGTTGTACTGACTGTGATCGACCCCAGTTTGCAGTGAACTCGGTGACGTACAGAAAACTGTAACTGGATCACTGTGACACTAAAGGAAAATCAAAAACATCAAGATTCTACATGAAGTTCTAATTTATCTGGTTTCTGTTGATGACATCATCAAGAAGTGATGTCAAACTCATTCAGTCAGAACTCTGAGGAAGACGATGTTGATCCCTACATTTATAAAGACCTTCAGTCACGTCTCTGATCAAGCCTTGTGATTGGTTCTCGAGCTAAACCAGTCTGCAGGTGCTCAGTAGAAATGACGTCATGGGTTGTGTGGGTGGAGCCTAATGTGTCCCTGTGTTTGTTCCAGGTTCTGAGTTGTGTTCCTACGAGTTAGCTGCTCATAAATATCCTGGTCTACCTGAGAGGTTCTCTAAATGTCCCAAACTTCCTGTTCCACCCAGGTGCGTCCAGCTTTGACCTCTCTAACCTATCTACTATTCATTAAAAATATTGTCCATAGGGTTTTCAGTGTTTCTTTTAAATACTCTATATAGAAGAACCAGAGGTCTACCAGACGACCTCTGACCTCTCTCCTCTCTCCGCAGTAAGCCTTTGCCAGTGTTTAACCGCTGCACTCCGGTGGATATTTCCTGTTATACGAAGTTTGCAGAGGCCGTGGTGACGTTTGTGGGCGATAACAGTTTTCTGCACCGACTGATCGCTGGCGTTGCTGCTAGTAAAGAGATCATCGTGGGACTGTGCGTGCTAGCACTGGGTGAGGACGTCAGGTCATGTCCGTTTTAAGTGACACATTCATCAGCATTTCCTCCCTCATTATTGGGACAGTAGTCTCTTCCCTGTTTTCAGTAAGATGAATATTCATTGATTGAGAAGTTAATAAAAAATGTTTTAATGGTAGTAATTCTGATTCTACAAATGATCATTGATCATTAGTGGCAGGAAGTGACATCACAATTGTGGACGTGACTTAAAGTATCATGGAGTTCGTTTCAAAAACTATGACTCACTGAGACCTTTTTTCTGACCTATGATCTCTGTCTTTCAGTCCTCTCCATGATCCTCATGGTGATCATCAGGTACATCTCCGCTGTCCTCGTCTGGATCCTCACCTCTCTGGTTGTCCTTGGATCACTCGGTGAGGTCACATACATGGATCTTTCTCTGTTCAGTATTAAATCACGCGCTGAGTCACTGTTTTGTTTGTTGTGTCAGCGGGAACCAGCGTCCTCTGGTGGCTCTACATCGACCACCGGCTGTACGGAAACGACACCTCCACTAAAGTGGTGAAGGAGGCGAAAGAAGAGGTGGATATCACCAGAGACAGCGGACAGGCTCTGCTTGTCTATGCTGTTGCTGCCACCATCTTCACCGTATGTCCCAGAGCCACAATTTTACTGGTTTTCTCATCATCTCATCTTCAGCATTCCATCTGCTCTCTGACTGCTCTGTTTGTTGCTGAATATCACCCTGGGAGTCTTTGTTGACGTCTCTATTACACTCTACACTGTTCCAGATCATCCTGCTGCTGCTGATGCTCTTCATGAGGAAACGAGTGGCGCTGACTATCGCTCTGTTCCACGTGGCAGGAAAAGTCTTCATCCACCTCCCCCTCCTCACCCTGCAGCCCTTCGTCACCTTCCTCACTCTCCTGCTCTTCTGGATCTACTGGATCCTGGTCCTGCTTTTCCTGGGAACCACTGGTATGAACCATCAGGTGTTGTAAACATGGCTAACATCACATCACAAAGATTCTTCTTATTCAATTTGATGATGAGTCTTGACTCATGATTTCTCTGTTGTTGTTTGAGAGGAAACAATAGTAAAAGCGATGAATTTAGAAACCTGCAGACCCCGCTGCAATGATGCCGGAGAAACATTCTGCCCTCTGCTGGTGAGCAGACTGAACTGTTTGTCTCCTCTGGGTCCTGGTCTACTGCAGGAAACCCGGTCCAGAATGAGGAGACAGGTTTGACAGAGTTCAGACTGACAGGTCATCTTCAGTACCTCACCTGGTACCACGCCGTGGGTCTGGTCTGGATCAGTGAGTTCATCCTGGCCTGTCAGCAGATGACTGTGGCTGGAGCTGTGGTCACGTACTACTTCACCAGGTGAGTCCACCTGTACTACATGTGTACTACCCCTGAACACACCTGTATACTACACTTGTACACACCTGTACTGCAGCTGTAAGACACGTTACACACCACGCCTGTAACACACCTGTACACACCTGTAACGCACTTGTTACACACCTGTAACACACCTGTAACATGTAGTTAAGGGGGACCACAGGGCTAATGGGAAATTGTCATAGTCACATTAATGACTACTATATGTTTCAGGGACAAGAACCGTCTCCCAGTGACTCCGATCCTGTCGTCAGTCCTGAGGCTGGTCAGGTACCACTTGGGCACCGTCGCTAAAGGATCCTTCATCATCACGCTGGTCAAGATCCCTCGACTCATCCTCATGTACATCCACAACCAGCTGAAAGGAAAGGTATAAATCAACTTTACTTACATCAAACTGCTGAAACACACTTCACCCTGCTGTTACTCTGATCTGATTGTTTCGTGTGATGCTGTAGGAGAACGCCTGCGCTCGCTGTCTGCTGAAGACGTGTATCTGCTGTCTGTGGTGTTTGGAGAAGTGCCTCAACTATCTCAATCAGGTAACGACCAACCAGCTCGTCTGGTTTTAATGTCACGCTCTCACCTCTCTCACCTGGATTCTTATTTCCCAGAATGCATATGCAGCCACAGCCATCAACAGCACCAGTTTCTGCACATCTGCACGCGACGCCTTCGTGATCCTGGTGGAAAACGCTCTGCGTGTCGCCACAATCAACGCAGTAGGAGACTTTGTGCTCTTCCTGGGGAAGGTGAGGAGTTTGTTCGTCCACTGAAAGTATATGTGCAGTTGGTTTCACAGCAGCCGCATCTTGGTAGTTATTAAAATATTCTCTGTCAGTCATAGACTCTACCCCTCTTTTAGATAAATGGTTGTCAGTTCATCTTTGAGTTCACTGACACTTCTTGTCATAAATCTGGTCTCAGGTCCTGATTGTGACATCGACAGCATTTGCCGGCGTCCTCCTCCTCAACTACCAGAGGGATTACGCCGAGTGGCTTTTGCCACTCATCATCGTGTGTCTCTTCTCCTTCCTGGTGGCGCACTGCTTCCTGTCCATCTTTGAGATCGTGGTAGACGTCCTATTCCTCTGCTTCGCCATCGACACTAAGTACAACGATGGAACTCCGGGAAAAGAGTTCTTCATGGACAAAGCTCTGATGGTGAGAACCTCCCACATGATGTGATGTAACAGGAAGCTGAGTGATGTAACAGGAAGTGGAAGGATGTAGAGTGATGTAACAGGAAGCAGAGCGATGTATCAGGAAGAGGAGACTAATTCATCATACTATTATGATGAATAATTTATAATGACCAGGTTTATTAAAAACAATCTGCCATCTTTGTTTTCCATGTTCATCTTGTGATCATGAGCTGATTTTGTCATCATCTGAACTGAAGAGAATTGTGGAACTCCCTCTCTGCCCCTCCTCCTTTGCAGGAGTTCGTAGAGAGCAGCCGGAGGTTGGAGCGGGCGGTGGAGCGTGGGCGGAGCCGTGTGAAGGAAGCGGTGTCTGAGGGGGCAGAGATGAAGCCCATGGTGAGTGACAGTGGCGACCGAGGGGGCGCGGCCAGGCGGAAGACCTCATCAGAGGAGGTGGGGGTAGGGCTGGAGGGGGTTGGGGGGGGATGGGAGGACCTTCAGGAGTTCCAGGTGTACTACCTGCTGGTGGGGATGCTGGTGGACTGGGTGCTGACAGAGCAGAGGGGCATCATCCTCTGTCTAAGCGAGGACGTCGTCCTCTTCCTCTGCATTTACCTGCCCACCTCCACCCTCTTCCTGTTTGTCAGCCTGCTGCACACACCAAACCCCGCCCCCTCTGCCAACAATGCCAAATCAGCCGCCGTCACCGCCGCCTGCTAAAAGATGTGTGCTAACAGATGCATGCTAACAGATGAATGGATGAACACTGATGCATGCTAACCCTCCATATCATCTTCATCACTGACTGAGTTTTTTATTTTTATATACTTTACTTTTTCATATTTTATTTTGTAATTCCACTTCCTGTGTCTTTGAGCGTATATTCTGACCATCGTGCTTTAAGGAGAGGAAGGACGCAGCAGATGAAAAGCTTTGGGCCGGATCTTGGATCCAGATTCTGGTCTTAAAACACTGAGTCACTGTCATCATCTGGAGGTCCAGCGGAGGGCGCTCTGTCTGCAGCTGATCAGTATCGATCAAGATTCTGCTGCGTCTCAGCTTCTCCTCATGTTTAAAACACATCCAGGCTGAGGTCATGGGGTCACGGGGTCACAACCTCTCTGTGTGACATCATCAGATGTGATGATGTCACACATCTGCCACATTTGAAAAATGTGATGCTGGACTCATGACCTCCTGCTTCAGTCCCGCTGGTTTGGAACACCTTACTACCCATAATGCTCTGCTCTCACCCCTGTTGCCATGACGACCAGCTGTGATGAACTGTGGCCTGGTGTTTTGTGTTTCAGGCTCCGGGGACGAGTTCAGCTTGACCAAAATCAGAGGGACTTAAAACGAGAGACATTCCAGATGTTTATTTTTCCAGGTGTAACATGTTTACTATGGTTTCACTCCAGGGAAAACAATATTTTAATAAGAAACGTAACGATGACGCACTTTATACTGAAGCGCTGCAGATTTTAAACCTGCTGATGCATTTTTTCGTAGTGATGTCGTTTTTTATAAACTCACCCTGAACTCATTGCTCACAGTTTGATTTTGTTCTGGAAACCTGCGAGTTAGTGACACACTCCTGGACTCCATGTTGGATCTGGAGCGTTGTGATGTCATCAGAGGGTTGGAGTCTGTGCACAGGACCAGCAGCCAGAAAGCTCCACATCTTATTGGTGGATGAGATCAGAAGATGGAGTTCAAAGGTCAGAGAGACCCTACGTTTGAGAGATTATTGATTGAAAGATAAATAATCATTAGATGTGACTGGGCCGTCAGTTTGATGTCACAATCTTCACAAGTAGTAAAAGTAATCATAATATCTTATCTCTTAATACCACATTGTACAAGTACTACAAGTAAAGGTATTTTTACTGCAGCACTATAGTCCTTCCCTCTGAACTGCAGTCAAGTAAAAGTACCTGAAAACTAAAACACGTGGATGAATTGTAAATGTGTCTGATTCATCAGAATCATGTGACAATTCAATCATCAGCTGATACGTTGCCACAGAAACAAAATCTTAAGGATTAATTGAAATGTGATTGGTCGTTGACCTCAGAGTGACATCTGTGGCAGACTCCGCCTCCACCAGAGGTCGTTGACCTCTCGCCCTCAGGTGGGGCAGAGAGTGTGTGGGCGGAGCTTCCTGTGGAGGTGACAGCTGAGTTTAGCAATAATATAAACTGCATCATGTGACATCATCAACAACGATAAGTCTTCCTGCTTCTGTTTCATTGACACGCTCCAGGTCACATGATGTGTCAGTGACTACACAGAGTTCAGCTCTGATTGGCCAACACAGGAGACTGACCACATCGTCCAATCAGAGTCTCCTGATGTTCAATTGAAAGTTCAGAGGAAATCCAGTAAGTGAACTTTTGAGTGTCAGGAGTCAGATCCTGACGACCTCTGATTCAGGCTGAATCCAAGTGTCCACCTTCCAGACTCCGCCCACCATCTGTGGACAAATCTCACGACGTATGAGCTGATTGGCTGATTCTGCTCCAATCTCGTGTGTTAAATCGCAGATGATTGTTCAGTGATTGATTTTCCTAACCTCAGATATAAAACAATTCACATAAATCTCAGACTCACAGCCTGCGAAGCCAATAATATCAGAATAATTGAAATAATCCCAGAATCGTAGAAGTGATTGGAGAATCGGCGCCACCTGCTGTTCATCAGCAGCAGAGCAGAAGACGAGATTTGGCTCACTTCATGTTTTAATGTGACGTTGTGGACGTTTGGTTTCAGTTTGATGAAGGTTTCGTTAACACATTTTCTGCCTATTGGCTGATTGGCTGCAGGAGATATTAATGTGATGGTTTTAATGCTGCGACTGTTCCCATCACCCCCCTCTAGTGGCTGCGTAAGGGTAACACATCTGACACCTGTTTCACAGCTGATCTGAAACATGTTCACATGAATCAAGTTATTGTGGTGAACACGTGTTGATGTCGTTGACACAGAGCTTCAGTTGTGATGAAGCCTGAGGTCACATGACTCCGAGCAGGTTCACTAACTGCACTAAAGATAGATTCATTCAACACTGACGTCAGTTTCAAGTAGTTTAGTATTTAGAACACAAACACACACAAACACACACATTCATGTTCAAAGCTCCTGAATCATGGATCATGTGACTCCTATCGTCAGGCAGATTTCACAGCAGGAAGAAAAGAATTTAATTCCAACATCAGATAAACGTAATGAATGTTTGTTTTTTAAGGTCTGGAAATGACCTAATCACATCCCAAATCCATCCCATAATTAATAAATGTTTCTGGAAATTAGTTAAAAAAGCATCAATGAAATAATTTAAATTAAATATCAAAATAAATGTTTGTTTATTAGTCAACTCATGAATTTAGGTTTAAAGGTTCATTTTGTAAGATTCAGGTGAAAAGATCTATTGTCAGAAAGTGAATATAAAATAATTCTCGTGATGTTTTCATCAAAAATGTACGAATTGTTTTCTTTACTCTAGAATGGGCCCTTTATATTTAATTGCTTTATATTGAAATACTTTATAATGAAATACTTTATACTCAAATACTTTATATTTAAATACTTTATATTTACATCAGGAGTGGGTCCTCTCTACGGAGGCAGCCATGTTTTTTACAGTAGCCCAGACTGGACAAACTAAACTTTTTGAGTATCTGTGACAACTGAAGCTGCCACAGGTTCTCTGTCATGTTTGGAGGGGGTGGTAATCAGCTGCAACATGACACTTCAACACTAGAGGTCACTAAAGTCTATACACTGAACCTTCAAAATAGAAGTGTTCACTAGAACCTTTACCATGTGTGAACAGACATTAGTTGGAAATGAGTCGTTTTAATCTGCCACAATATAATGTGTGACATTTTTACTGATTGTCAACGATGGTTGTGGTCATCCAATCAAAACCTGTTACAGAACCAGTGTAGCTACAATGTTACTGTAGTAGAAAGTTGATTCAATGAAGTGTAATAGTTTTTATCTCAGATCTGATTAACATAAGCAACACTATTCCGTCATGTAGTCTGGCTAACGTTAGCATGTTTTGGTGTTTTTAGTGTTTCTGTAAATGTTTACATCTTAAGCATTAAGGTAAGAAAAAAATATGGTACCTCAAACTATCTTCAATCTAGAAACAGGTCAGATGTTAGCAAGCTAACGTTAGCTCTGTCAGTTAGCTTCACAACCGTTGGTGTTTTTAGTAACAATTCAATTTTATATTATATAATCAAATCACAAGATACATCATGTGGCCCCACATGCGTCTCGTGATCCAATCTCACCTCAACACAAACACATCATTTCTGTTCATGAAAACCAAAAGACACCAACAAAGGTAGAAAGAGAGTCAGGAGAGTGAAACTCAGCTGAGGGAAAAAGTTTGACCAGTTTAATGAAAGTATGGATCATTATCAGCTGATCCGTGTTGATATCGTGGTTACACACAAATCAACGAGCAGAGAAACTGCAGCAGGTCAGAGGATGTCCTTCAAATGTGGCCCAGGACGGACTCACTGTTAACAACATGTGGACACATGTGGCTCAGACTCTGGGTCTGTGATCAGATCTATATCTGATCTGAGAGCGTTCACACCTGTGCACTTGACATCAGATCATAAAACCACATGTTAAAACGACGTGTTAATACTACATGTTAATAATACATGTTAATACCACGTTATAATAATACATGTTAATAATACATGTTAATACCATGTTATAATACTACATGTTAATAATACATGTTAATACCACGTTATAATACTACATGTTAATACCACATGTTAATACCACATGTTAATACTACATGTTAAAACTACATGTTAATACCACATGTTAATACTTCATGTTAATACCATTTGTTAATACCACATGTTAATACTACATGTTAATACTACATGTTAATACCACATGTTAATACTACATGTTAATACCACATGTTAATACCACATGTTAATACTACATGTTAAAACTACATGTTAATACTACATGTTAATACCATGTTTTAATACCACATGTTAATTCTACATGTTAATACTACATGTTAATACCACATGTTAAAACTACATGTTAATACTACATGTTAATACCACATGTTAAAACTACATGTTAATACCATGTTTTAATACCACATGTGAATACCATTTGTTTATACCACATGTTAAAACTACATGTTAAAACTACATGTTAATACTACATGTTAATACCACATGTTAAAACTACATGTTAATACCATGTGTTAATACCACATGTTAATACCATTTGTTTATACCACATGTTAATACCATTTGTTTATACCACATGTTAACTACATGTTAATACTACATGTTAATACTACATGTTAATACCACATGTTAATACTACATGTTAATACCACATGTTAATACCACATGTTAATACTACATGTTAATACCACATGTTAAAACTACATGTTAATACCATGTGTTAATACCACATGTTAATACCATGTGTTAATACCACATGTTAATACTACATGTTAATACCACATGTTAATACTTCATGTTAATACCATTTGTTAATACCACATGTTAATACTACATGTTAATACCATTTGTTAATACCACATGTTAATACTACATGTTAATACTACATGTTAATACCACATGTTAATACTACATGTTAATACCACATGTTAATACCACATGTTAATACCACATGTTAATACTACATGTTAATACCACATGTTAATACTTCATGTTAATACCAGTTGTTAATACCACATGTTAATACTACATGTTAATACTACATGTTAATACCATTTGTTAATACCACATGTTAATACTACATGTTAATACTACATGTTAATACCACATGTTAATACTACATGTTAATACTACATGTTAATACCACATGTTAATACCACATGTTAATACCACATGTTAATACCACATGTTAATACCACATGTTAATGTGTGAAGGATCTTTACGAGGACCTGACGACATTAAAGAGAAACACAACAATTACATATTTAAGTTCAGTCAGACTGTTAACAACCTAAATAATACGAGTGATGTTTATAGATGTAACGATATTAGTAGTGATAACAGCACCAGTTGATATAATAATGATAACAGTTAAGTTGAGTCACATCTGGAGAAGAAGATGATACACAGAAGTTCTCAGTGCATCATTGACTCTTAGAGATTTAGATCCGAGTTAATAAAATAGAATATTAACGGTATTCAGTATAAAATATTTTACACACATCAAACCGTAGACTAGTTTTAAAAATCTTTTTTCTGTTATTTCAGAAGTCGTCATGTGTCCAGATTTTATAAAACATGGATGTTGAGAAAATATTGTTTATACTGTTGAATTAAACTCTTTATTTCCTGCTGACCGATAATCTGCCTCATTTACCAAATCCAACCAATCAGCACGTAGAGGGGAAGCTCTGCCTTGTTGACAGCTGAGAGACGCTCAAACCAATGAATGTGGTAAAAGAGTCACATTACAACACTGTACGATCACAGACAAATAAACATCACTTCTACGACACAATTTGTTCCATCATGAGTTTGATTCTTTCAGATTAAACAAAGTGTTGTGAACAATTATTTCACTCTGATCGTTGAGATTCAATTTATTTTTTATATTAACGTTTAAACAACAAACCTGTTAGCATGTTAACTTGTTATTCTGAGGCTGCAAAGCATTTTGCTAAACTGCTGGTGCTATAAGCATTGGCTAATATCATCATAATATCATTAGCATGAGATAATAACATTAGCATTAGCTTAAAACATTAATTAAGTGTTTATTAATTGGCAAGATACTGAACCCCAAACTGCCCATAGATGCACTGTGTGAATGTAAAACTGTAAAGTGCTTTGATTGGTCATCAGGACTAGAAAGGATCATTATATATTCAGACTATTTTCCACATTCATAGGTTTAACTTTAGTTCTGGGTTGTTATGGTTACCACATGTTAATAAACCTGCTTCCAGCTGCATCGCAGCTCGTCATCTTGGTACAGTGTGAATAAACTTTGAATGATGGACGCCTCCACTTTTCACACGAGCAAACATTCACACCTTTTTCTTTTCTTCTGGGTCAATTTTTTATATTTATCATTCTTATGTATCTTTGTTTTATAAGAAAAATAAAATGTAAAGTTTAAATCTCTGTTGTCTTCCTTTTTCTGAAACCACATCAAAAAAAACATTTTCATTTTAATGAAACTTTTCACATGAAAACTAGACGTTGGTTCGTGCAGCAACTGAAGATGATTCAGATGATTCAATCATCTGTGGATTATTTTTATGTTAAGTTTCATCCGAGTCCAGTTCAACATGAAATTTATTCCAAGACTTTTTATTGACTTCTGTCACAAACAGATTTTTGTCTTGTTATTGTTTAAGTGTAACAGTGAAAGCGTAAATGAGATTTTTTAAACATCAAGAAAAGTTTACATGACAGAACATTTATGGAACAATAACAGAAGAAAAAGAAAATATATAAAAATGTGAACCAGTTGTAGTGAAAAACCAACATTTAACCTGAACTCAACAGATAACATAATTTAAAGACTTTTTATTTTTCAACAAGCTCAAAGTTTTCCGAAGATGTCAGCTAGCTACAATTAGCAGCTTAGCTCTTGGCTTTAGGCAACTTGATATTATCCCTTCCTGTCAGCTAGGCATTTAGCATTAGGCTAACCCTGTTAGCATGAAGCTAAGCATGTTTTCAGCGAGAAAAGAAAGGGATGCTGATGGCTCCTGATCTGATAAAATTATCTTAAATAATAATAATCTTATTTTGTGATACCTCCCATGTTTGTGAAATTTTTTCCAGCATCATTCTGTTTATTGCTTCCTGTCAAAGAGGATGTGCTCTTTATATTTCAACTAAAACTTGAAATGTGGGGAATCATGATTAACAGCCAGACGACAACAGGCCGAAGGTTTGAGCTCATCCTGAAGCTTCAGGTACAAAATGTAACAAACAATTCATCTCAGACTTCCTGTTTGTGTTTTTGTGTCTTTAAATCAGGTTCCGAGCTGCAGCAGCTGTTTGTTAAAGTTAAAATGTGACTAATAGCATATTTCAACTTTACAAAATGAAAGAAAGATTTCACAATAATGACAATTATATATTTAGATTATAATAATAATAATCTTGATCAAAAATGTTTGATGTTTCCTAACATAGCGCACTAGAAGTATAAAATATTCACAGGAACTCGGGCTGGACAATATTAGGAAAACATGCGTAACGTTGTTTAATATCGTGATGACAGTATGACTTAAATAAACATAAACACTCCCTGGCTACAGACACAGAGACCACGGACAGCTCCGCAGCCGGGGGAAGGCGCACAGCCCGGCCACCGTATTTTTAGTTGCTCCGTCAGTAACTTACTGCTCCTCTCCGTCTCCATCATTCACAATGAGCACTGCAACACCATCTCCTCCAGCGACACCTACATTTGCACGTTTCCAAAGTCTCCTGTATTTACCCAGACTGAGTTTATACGTGTGACCGATCACTGTGTGTGTGACAGAGAGAGAGAGAGGGAAAGTGCGAGCAGCTGACTAATGCGCTGCTCTGAATAAAGATTTAACTCATTAAGAAAAGTATCGATCATTATGTGATGATCAGTGTTGATATTGTGGCGACAAACAAATCAACTTTTAAACTAGTGAGTCAGAGATGTGAGCTGAGAGAGAGAGAGAGACACACACAAACAGCGGAGTCTGTGTGTGTGTGCGCTGATATTTTCCCCTCAGGTTCATAAATAAGCTTGACATTTCTTTTATATAATCAACCGCTCATAGTGATGACTTTAATACGGGACAAACGTGTTCACTAGAAGTTTCCACAGTAGAGTTTAGTTGGAGGAGGCGGAGCGAGAGCTAATCTCTGTTTTGAAATTCTCTTTTCTCTCTTTATTCTCTTCTTCTGACAATGATTCACTGACGGAAAAATACGTCAATGATCGGAATGTCTTTAATTTACTATCTACAGCAGCAAGGCTTCATCTGATTGGCCACATATATTGACATGCGGAGTGTGGCACATGAAACACCATTTATCGCAGTAGTTCTTGTGATGACCCGGGTTAGGGTTAACCCGTATATCGCGCACGTTGATATGATGACGATACATTTTTGATATATAACGTGAACCACAAGTAAAAACAAACATGTACTTGAGTAAATCTACTTAGTTACTTGTACAGACATTTATGAACTCTGCTGCTTTCTTCTCACCACCTGATAGTTTGTAACAGTTTGTAATCAATCATTGATATTTGGTCCAGTTGTGGATTTTTATTGATTGTGACTCTTTACGACTGTAATCTTTTACAGCTTTGTTCACTGTCTCTGTTTGAAGGACACGTTCTAACCTCATCTTTGTTACCTTGACGTCTATGATGTCAAACTCTTGTAATGTTGAGGTTACGTGCTGAGTCCTAAGGTCACAGTTCGTCGTCCTCCTCCCTCCCCAGTTCTTTGTCTTTGTGCTCGATGTTCTCCATTACAAACACCCTCTGCTCCTTCTCCAGCTCTTGCAGCTCCCCCTGCAGGCGCTCCAGGTGAAGGGCTCGCCGGTTCCTCAGCAGGCGGCTGGGGAACGGGTTCATGTCACTGAAGGCGATGCTGGCTAGCCTCCTGAACAAATACATGACCACGATCACCACATGGATCAATAACAATGGTTTGATTTTGATTCGTGTGAAATGTAGGTGATCTGTCAGGATCGATGATGATTAAAAAAAAGAGTAAAGTAAATCCTTTTTTTTTGTTAAACTAGTTACAGATTCTGTCACTTCCTGTTTGTCATCTGACAAGTGATGATGTCACTCACACACACACACACACACACACACACACACATACACACGGTTGAGTCGTCACTGGACTGAACCACGGCCTCTGATGTAAGAGGTCAGGTGAGATCAGGTGAGACCTACCTGCCGTCAGAGATGGTTTTGGTGAAGAAGCGCAGGTACTGGTAGATCTCCACACTGTCGTGGATCCTCAGGATGTCGTCCTCTTTGTATTTGAAGAGAGCAAGAGCGTACCTGAAGATCACCTGTAACACACACACATACACACAGACAGGTAACACACACACCTGGTTTGTGTGACGGAAGCATGTGTTCGTATGTCGTACCTTGGTGCCCTCATACAGGAAGGTGTCCCACAGAGGCAACAGGATGTCACTGGGCAGACTCTCCACAAAAACAACCAGGAACCAGTTGAAGGTGATCAGAGAGACATCGACGCCGTGGTTGTCAAAATGAGACGCAAGGCGAGGAAGCTTCTCTGCCAGGAAGTCCTTAAACACCCGCTGGTCCGCCTGAACACATAATCAAAGAGGCTGATCAATAAATACATCAGTCAGAGAGGCTGAGGAGAGACGGACAGATGAGAGGTGGAGAAATGAGTGTGTCCTCTGACCTGAGAGGACACCAGGTTCTTGGTGTAGTAGTCTTGAGGCATGATGGTTTCCACTACAGAAACGAGACACCAGAAGGCGTCTTCTTCACTCTGGAGGACGAGCAGAGCGATGGCCGCCAACCTGATGACGCAACATGCAACATGACATCAGATGATCACATAACACTGATTCTGATCAGTTAGTTTTTCTGAAACATTAAACCTAATTCTCTAAAAACTGTCAACTAGCTAAACAACTTAATCAGATCAATCACACAGTGGAAAAACCTTTAAGCACTTCTTCTTGTTACTTTGCAAATCTGATTCACACAATTTGCAAAACACTCTCAACACATTTATTAGTGTGATGCACTGATGCAGACTGACTGACACAGGTTGAACACAACTAACAGTTTGTTGTTATTAACTCACAACCAGTAAAAACTGAGCTCACTCATGTTACTTCAGGAGCAACAACACTAAACGTCATGTTTCTGAAAGTCTACGGAGGTCAGAACTTCCTTTTGATGAGACGTTTTCACTGTGGTCAAAGAAGATGGTTCATCAGAAGTTTCCTCATGTTTGTCCTCCACCATCGTCTCTCCATATACCGCACAGAAGAGGTTTGTTATGATTACTGAGTGTGTCTCTGCATTAGCTGCTTTGTGTGTTATGTTTTGGGTAAAGATGAAATAGTTTTGAATCAATTGTTTGTCAAAGGTTTTGTGAGAGTAGCTTGAATATTTGGTTTTGTGTTCCCTGTTTTGAGAAAAGCAAAGGAAGTTTAAATGTGTTTTAGCGATTCAGACAAACTGTAAATGAGGATGTCCTGCAGAAGGGTCAGGTTTACATGTACAGGTACAGATACAGTACACATGCATGTATCTGTACCTATTGAGACCCTGGCAGTAGCCAATAGCAGGGTTCTGCCAGGAGAAGGCCAATAAGATGCGACGAAGCTGCTGGAGGGTGGGGCTGGAGGGCGAGGAGAAATGCTGATTGGTTGTCAAGGTGCGGTGGAGGTCCAGCTGGATCTGTCTTGAGGCCGGATGAGAGGACGTGTGACTCTTCTCACACAGCTGGAAACACAAAACAGTATTTACAGGTGGTTACAGGTGTGGTCATGTGTGGTCAGGTGTGGTCAGGTGGTTACCTGTTGGTAATGTTGGGGCTGGGAGTCTCTGATTGTTCTGGTTCGGGCTCGGACCATCCAGTGCCACAATCTCTGTCGGTACTCGTAAGGAACACCACTGCGCAGAAGAACTTTGAGCTCCGGAGATGGACACAGGTCGTCATGTGACCGGCCAGCCAGGTACTGAGCCCAGCGGCTGAGCAGGGGGCGCTCAACCCCCTCCTGCAGGGAAACAGTCAATCCTTATTCTGCTGCGATGCTCCAACACACTGAGACATCCAACAACAACAACTGATATGTTTACTGATTAACAGATGAATTGTTTATTGATGGATCAGAAGACAGCTGATTAGAGGACAGGTGATCAGAGGACAGGTGATCAGAAGACAGGTGATCAGAAGACAGGTGATCAGAAGACAGGTGAACAGAGGACAGGTGATCAGAAGACAGGTGATCAGAAGACAGGTGAACAGAGGACAGGTGATCAGAAGACAGGTGATCAGAAGACAGGTGAACAGAGGACAGGTGATCAGAGGACAGGTGATCAGAAGACAGGTGATCAGAAGACAGGTGATCAGAGGACAGGTGATCAGAGGACAGGTGAACAGAAGACAGGTGAACAGAAGACAGGTGAACAGAAGACAGGTGAACAGAAGACAGGTGATCAGAGGACAGGTGATCAGAAGACAGGTGATCAGAGGACAGGTGAACAGAGGACAAGTGATCAGAGGACAGGTGAACAGAGGACAGGTGATCAGAGGACAGGTGAACAGAAGACAGGTGATCAGAGGACAGGTGAACAGAGGACAAGTGATCAGAAGACAGGTGATCAGAGGACAGGTGAACAGAAGAAACCTGGTGCAGCAGGTTGTGTGATCGGATCTCAAGCGCCTGGATCTTTGCCAGCAGCTTCATGTCGTCCACCTCATAGTCGGGGATGATTTTAAAGCCGTACTCATCGTGATCCCTGAAGATACACCACAAAGTCATCCACATGTGATTAATCAGTTTACCAAAAGGATCAATGGAGCATGAACATCAATAATCTCTCAACCGGCATGACGTGTTTTGTGTCACTTCTGGTTCCTGCTGGTGTTTGTGTATCGACCTCTGATCTTCTCTCAGAATCATCTGGAGTCACATTTATACTCGTTCTGATTTTCACACTCATCTCTCTTCCTCTTTTCCGACTTCACTCATTCAGTAAATAATTCACTACTCCCGTCTGGTGTTAGCTCAGCATATATAATTATATATCTAACCCTAAACCATAGACTGCAGATAAATATGTATATACATACATTTATATAAATCTTTATATCTAAGCCTAAAGCATAGACTGTAAATAAATTATATGAATATATATAAATATATGTAAACCATAGACTGCAGATAAATATATAAATATATATATATATATATATATATATATATAAGTCTATATACCTAAACTTAAAGCATAGACTGTAAATAAATTATATAAATATATATAAATATAAATATCTAACCCTAAACGGAAGCTCCCGGTTCACCACCAACCTGTCAATGTTCTAAAAAGCTCTCCTTTGTCCTGAAGACAACATAAATTAACTCTTGCTGGTATCATGAATATGTAAAGTGCCTTCAAAGAATTATGAAAATGATGATGAAGATTGTTTTTACCTGTTGGTGTTGATCTTGGAGACGCTCTTCAGCTCTCCTTTCAGAGCATCCTCAATCATCTTCTGAACGGCCCCACGTTGGACTGGATCCAGAGATTTGTTCTCCTGCAGCTTTTGGAGGACGCCCAGGTAACGGCTCTCCAACTGACAGTTACTGGCCTCCAGGTAAGCACACTGCAGCCAACCAGAGGGCAGGACACAGAGAGGTCACTTCCTGTGCTGTTTGATTAACAGAAGAACAACTGGAAAACAACTGAATAACACCTGGAAAACACATTGATAACAACTAAATAACAAATGCATAAAACCTGGAAAAACTGAATAAGACTAGGAAAACACTTGGAGAACACCTGGATGCAGGTTCCTGGTCTGACCCACCTTCACCATCAGACTCTTCTCTTGTTCTGAACTTTTCCGCCACAGTTTCGTCAGCTGATAAATCTCTGAGTTCAGAAAAGTATTCTGGGTTTTATATGCTTCGATATCGTCCTGAAGGAGAGAACACGCACAGATTACAGATTACTGTAGAACCCACTGATACTGGATTACAGATTACACACCTTCAGGTTCTCGTTCTCCTGCTGAAGCTGTTTGAAAGGCTGAGAGTCCAGACTGCCACCAGAGGGCGAGGCGGAGCGCGGCGGGTTGGACATACAGATGGTCACCTGATCAGACAGCTTAACGATCACCTGACAGGAAGCAGTGTTCTTGTCAGTCAGAGAACTCTCATCTCTCATCATCATTTGGTGTTTTTCTACACATTCATTCTTTTATTCATGAATGATTGACTGATCACATTAATCAAACTCAGCTGTTTGGTGATGACCTGTCACCGATCTCAGATTAGTTTGAACGATGTATAAATTATGAGAGAAAAAGGACAGAGGGACGACAACTGTGATGAATCCACATCTGGTTCACCTGTGCTTCTTCCTCAGGTGTGATCTAACCTCCTGCTTGGCGTTGTTCTTGTCCATTAGTATCCTGACGTTATCTTGCAGTTCAGCCAGCTGCACATCTGTCTGAGCCAGACTCCTCCTCGTTACCTCTGCCTCCGTCTTCGACTCCTCCAGTTGACCTTTCAGGTCAGCCACCTGCCGCTCACGGTGTCGAAGCAGCTCCAGACGTTTCTGCTCACCCTCTGCTGCCAAAAACTCTGCACAGGTTCTTTTCTCCAGCTGAGACGCCTCCAAAGCTTTATGGAGGATCCAGACTAATTCCTAGAGGAGACACAGAACCACTATCACATCATTGACTCTGAGTCAAGACTAAAATAAACCTTGAAACAATGAATGGCAGCATTAATCCTTAAAAACGTGAAAAAGGTTTAATCTACACTATTCTAATTTTACTAAAAAAATAGCTAAATCAAACAGCAGCAACTGTAGTTTGTAGCAGAAGGAAAGAGTGCGATTTTTGGGGACTGGCAGATTATTCCAGAGCAGGATGGCGAGGGTAGATGAATAAAACTGCTACTAATCTGATCACCTTCTGAGCTTTGACCTCCTCGATCAGCATCTGTTTCTCCTGCTGCTGGCGGGACGTCCGGTCTGAGGAAGAGGACAGAATGTCTCTGCGGAGGACCGGCATGTTGGACAAGCTGAGATTGTTCGTCTTCCTGCTACGATTGTCAGGCAGTGACGGGGATTCCATACTTTCTGCTGGAAACAACGGACCTGCTGGATCAGCCAATGGG
Organism: Paralichthys olivaceus; assembly: GCF_024713975.1. Taxonomy (NCBI): domain Eukaryota; kingdom Metazoa; phylum Chordata; class Actinopteri; order Pleuronectiformes; family Paralichthyidae; genus Paralichthys; species Paralichthys olivaceus. The sequence goes on from NC_091101.1 coordinate 27,308,064, forward strand.
AGTGGAGCAGGAGGGGCTAGTGAGATGAACATGAGCCAGAAGAAAAGAATAAAAAAACAGAATGTAATCAATATGACATGTCAAGATGAACAAGTCCAAAGTCAAGTTCCAACAAGTCATTAGTTGATTCTCAAGTTAAGATGCATCAGGACACGGAGGCCCAGAATCGAATCTAAGGAGTCTCGCCACCAGTAGATTCATAGAATTAATTAATTACTTTTATTTACTTAAAATAAACCTAGCTATAATTATGTGAAGTCAATATCCTATCACTGTAGTATTGCAGTAATACTGCCATAGAACAATACTGTCGTACAGTACATACCAGCAGTGTTAATGTGTAAAGGGTTTGGGGTTGACAGTGGAGCTTCTACATGAAACACACTTTGACTCCACTCCTGAGATGATCTCTTACGAAGACTGTGGACAGAGTTTCTGAACAAAGAAAAACAACATTGTTTTTTGTAATTACTAATGACACACAAAGCTGAAGCTCATGGGAAATGTAGTGGTACAGCGTTTCTTGTCAGAATGACAGAGGTGTCATTGGACTCTTGACTAACACATCTCTTACCTCAGTGAAGAAGAAGAAGAAGAAGAAGAAGAAGAAGAAGAAACCTCTAGAAAACTTAAAACGTCACAGAACCTGCTGAGGTCACTCACTGCAGCTCGATCAGAGGATGTTTGATTGACACGTTTGTGATCTGCGTTCGTTGTGAAGAAGCATTTGCTGCATTCTCCCCCACCAGACCCAGAGGCCTTGTCAGAACCGGCAGGAAGTCATCTGGAGAAACAGGAAACAGAATTACTTACAACATGTAAGTGTACATTACATTACATTTCATTTGAGCGGAGTGAAAATAGGTTGAAGACCAGTCGAGCTGCTGCATTCTGGAAGAGCTGCAGCGGTCCGATAGCACTAGCAGGTAAACCAGTCGGGAGGGAGGTGCAATAGTCTAGATGTGAGATGACCAGAGCCTGGACTAGAACCTGCGCTGCCTTCTGAGAGAGAAGGGAGTGGGTGTACTACATTTAACTGCACTACATGTAAGTGTACTGAATTTAAGTTTAGTACATGTGCTTGTACTACATGTAAGTATACTTTGTGTAAGTGTACTAGATGTAAGTGTTCATGTACTTCCTATTATTGTATTAATTGAAGTATCTGATCTGAGTCCATCTGAAACCTTCTCTAAAAGCAGAACACTTCCTGTTTCTGTCTGACTTGTCAGGACATGATCACATACCAGAGAACCAGGTGACAACCCTCCGCACTGAACTCACCAACAGCTGATCACAGGAAACATTTCCTGATCCGATTTTCACATTAAGTTTTTAATCTTGAAAATTCTGAGAAAATGTTTTTCAGTCCCATCTGAATCAAATTATATAATTTATTTTGCTTATCATGTGATACATTTTAGAATAATAATGTAATACATTTTTTACATGCATGTTTATACAGTAGTTGTATGAAGTCATTTGGCAGGACTGCGTGTCTCACCTGTATTGTTGTTGTTATTGGTCGAGTCTGGACAGGAAGACGTCTGTCTGTGCTGCCATCGTTTCACCTGTAGCTGCTGCAGCCAATAGAGCATCAGCTCCTGAGTCACTGCCTGGGGGGAGGGGTCTCTGTGAGACTATGATGAAGATGGTCTGTATTTATGAAGATCTGTATATAGCACTTTTTCTCATCTTGATGACACACAAAGCTCATTACAGTACAGTGTTTGCCATTTATCCATTCACACACATTCATACAGTGCATCTATGTGTAGCACTTTCTCTATGAGAAGAGGACATTTTTGGCGGATTCAGTATTTTGCCCAAGGACACTTCAGCATGCGGGGACCTCTTGGTCCACATGTCTACTACCTTTAGCTCTGGTTCACATGTCTCCTACCCTCAGTCGTGGTCAACCTATATCCTACCTTCAGTCCTGGTCCACGAGTCTCCTACCTTGAGTCCAGGTCTGGTCCTGGTTTACATATCTCCTACCTTGAGTCCAGGTCTGGTCCTGATCCAGGTCCCCATGTCTCCTACCTTCAGTCCTGGTCCACGTCTCCTACCTTAAGTCCTGGTCTGGTCCTGGTCCACATGTGCCCTACCTTGAGTGTGAAGGTTCGTTCATGTGTCTTGATGTGGAATGTGCCTGTCTCTGCCTTTAGTGGATAACTGAAGGTAGCACCACTGAGCTCCACCCGGCCAAGCGGCATCACATCCTGTGGTGTTCGATAGTAGAACAGCAGGTTCTTTTTGTCTTCATATGTGAACCACCGGCGCTTCCAGGACCTCAGGGGCCCCCCTTGTTTCTGCAGGAAGCCGCACAATTTGGGCTCAGCTGAGGAAGACTCCTGAGGACGGGGTCTCACCTGGTCGCAGAACAGCTCAATGGTAATCCGTGGAGCCAGCGTTGGTGTTTTGGTCTGGTGGGTCTGATCGTTAACAGGAGGAGAAGGAGGATCGTGGTGGTTCTGCTGCTCTCTAGACTTGTGCTCCTTCTGGTTTTGTTTTTCAAATGATATACTGAAGACAGTTAAATCCTTTGTGGGCTCAGGGGGGACCTGGGTTTGGTCCTGAGAGTGATCTGGTTTTTGTTGTTCTTGCCAAAGAGGGTCTAGGTTTGGTGGAATTGGTTTGGTTGGAGAAGGTTGGTCTGGTTCTGGTTGATTGGGTTTTGGTTCATCTGTTGCAGAAGAATCTTCCAGGTTGTGTTTCTCCGTGGGATGAGGATCTTGTTTTGGTTGATCTATTTCAGTTTGATCTGGTGTAGTTGGAGGTGATTTTTGTGGATTTGGTTCATGTGGAGAGTCTTCTGGTTCCTGTGTTTCTGTCCGAATAAGTTTCAGGTGTAATTTAAGAGGGTCTGGTTTTGGATCATCTGTTGCAGAAGAATCTCCTGGGTTTTGTTGCTCTTTGGAACAAGAATCTGGTTTCGGATGATCCGGTTTGGTTCCAGCTGATCTACCTGTTGTTTGATTACCAGGAGGATTTTCTAGTTTCTGTGCTCTGGTCCGAGCTTCCTGGTGGTCTGGTTCCTTCTCAGTCCGTGGAGTCTTGGCTGGTCTCTGGTGTTTCTGGGACTTTGTGCTCTGCTGGTCTCCATCCCTCGTCTCATCTTCAACATGGCCAGGAAGTGAATGAGAGGAGGCAGCGCTTGGATTTCCTACTGCGTGAATTCCATCCATCCTGGAAGAAAAGAAAATAGAAGAAAAAAAGGTTTATGGAAGAAACAGAAATTTTATCTGATAACATCACAATGTTTTTCATTTTCACAAAACAGGATTTAGTTTTTATTGCAAGAGAGAATCAGAGGTCTTCTTCTGTGGTGAAGATGGTGGAGAAGAGTGAAGAGGTTTTTCATACTATTTTCCTTTTCTTCTTACTGTGGGTTTATTCTATGATGATTGTGTGTGATATTTGTATACTGGTTACATATGCTTCGAGATAAAATAAATCTCTGGTGGTTTTCTTCAAAGATCAGAACTGTGTCAATTAGCTCATTGAAAGCGGGTTAACCATAGAGGACGAGTTCCTTCAGGTTTCCCTGCGAAAGTGGCTTCTACCCAGATCACAGTGTCGTCCGTCCCTCCATTCATTACCAATGAAATTCTGGAGCGAGAGCTGAGGCATTTCAGGAAGTTTGCGAATGTTTTCCGCTTGTTTGGATGATGTTGTTGTAAAGACATGAAACTGAAACATGTCCAGTCTCTGTGGAGACAAGTCTTCATGTTTCTAGACTCTTGTCTCAGACACTGGACATGTCCTTCAGTGTTCGTCATGAGGATCAGTTTTATATTTTATATTATTTTCAATGTGGATACCTGGGTCACAAACGACACACACACACACACACACACACACACACACACACACACACACACACACACACACACATTGTGTTTATAAAGTTTATATTGCAAATTTCCCCATTGTACTGATAAAGGACTTCTTATCTTCAGTACTCTGTAAAGTAGTGAGTACCTGTAGTACATGTAGTACAGGTGTAGTAAACAGTAATGTACTTTGTCTCACCTGAGCAGAGGGGGCGTCGCCTGAACACACCTGGCTGGGTCTGGATCGAGTTTGGATTGACAGTTGCAGCAGCTGTTTTCTTCTTCTTTTTCTTCCTCTTCTTCCTCCGGTCTATCTTGATTCCTCTCTCTTTTCGTCTTCTCCTTTTCTTCTTCTTCTCTTCTTTTCTTCTTCCTCCTCCCTTCCTTCCGCTCACCCTCTTTTCGGTTCACCACACACCACGTCCGTTTTTTTGTTTCAAAATAAGAGAGGGTTTTAAAGTAGCTTTTCAGAATAAAGTGTATGTAACAGCTGCTTACAGTCAAACATATGGTACTTTCTTATTGGTGGAACCTTGAGACCAGCAGGGGGGTACTGGTATAATAGAGTATTACTGCTTGTATTTCCAGTATCATTCCTGTGTACTTACACTGTTTGTCACGGTCAATTTAAAACTACTCACTTTGCACGAACAGGGACAGTAATCTGAATCTACCTCCCATATATCTATCTATCTCATCTATCTCAATATTCATATTCAATCTTCAGGTGTGTTGTGCAATACTTTTTGAATTGTTACATCCAATGTATACTTCCACTTCCCATGTGCAATATCACTGTGAATTTCTGGTATCCTTGTACAGTGTTTACCTTTTTCTTTATATCTATATATCTATATATATATATAGATATAGATATAAAGATATATAGATATATATCTATATATCTATATATATGTATATTTTTCTTATTTTTTATTTTTATTTTTATCAATCTGCAGCTGTAACGTCCAAATTTCTCCAGTGTGGGATGAATAAAGTCTGATCTTATCTGATCTTATCTTATTACAGTAGCAGTACTGCTTGTTTACAGCTTGTTTGTTCTGCTGTGCACATCTTGTTGTGTGGTCTGAATGACAATAAAGTTCACTTTGACTGAGTTTCAGCGTGAGAATGTTTAATTGTGTTATCTGATCTCAGTTTGTGTGTGTGTGTGTGTGTGTGTGTGTGTCTCGTTATATCTCGCGACACTTGATGTAAATCTCGTCTATCTAAACATGAAAGTACCCCCCTCCATACTGCGCATGCGCAATGCAGCAGTTCAGAGACGAGGCTCGAGCCTCTTCACGGTCCAACCTGAACCGGAACTGAACCGGAACAAAGACCCGATCATCAACAGCATCCCCCCGCCGAAGACTCGGACCAGCGGAGCAGCACCGGAGCAGCAGCCCGGAGAGGACCGGAGGACAGCGGAAGCAGGCGGGGTCGGTAAAGCGGGAGTCCTGTCTGTCTGTCCGCCGACAAAACGTGAGACAAAGCTGCTTCTCACCGTTTAAACACTGAGTCATGGTCGTGGAGACACCGCAGAGGACAGAGACATGACGGTGTCCAGATGTTGACCGGTCCTGATGTCCTGATAACCCTAACCCTGAACCCAGGGTTTAACTGTCCGAGAAGACAACAGGAAACACGGGAGGTGAAACATCCGGAGGACACACATAGACACCAACACCTGGAGGACACGCAGAGACAGAATCATCTGGAGGACAGAAACATCTAGAGGACAGACAGAGACAGAATCATCCAGAGGACACTCAGAGACAGAAACATCTGGAGGACATTTTCATGTGGAAGACATGTTTTATAGGACATAATCTGAACTGGAATGGACTGGAAGGACAAAGAGAAATCAAGACATTTTAGAAATTAGACATAAAGAAGACATTCACAGACAAACCAGGACATTAAGGTTAACAAACGGTGAGACATTAAAATATAAGAATTTTAAAAAAGTAGATGGACTTAAAAGACAAAAAGAACAAGTCAATATTCGATTAAGGACAGAAACTGACAACTGACATTAGAGATTTGAAATATCGAGGACAGAAAGTAATAAAAGAAACTTAAGTTACCAAGACTCAAACATCAGGGACATTTTCAGTTGGACAACAGAGGATGAAGGAGAGAGAGGACAGACAATGATAATCAGAGCACATTAACTACTATTAAGATTGGACAAAAAAAAAAAAATATATATACATATACATAAATAATAAACCATTCATACAAATCCTTCTTAACAAAGTTCCAAAAGCAAAAACAACATGAGACATAAAGAGACATAAAGGGACACAGGCATGAAGTTACATAAAGAAAAGATGGGACATGAAGACATGAGGAGACATTAAGAGATACAGATGTATGAAATGACAAAAAGTACGATGAAGAGACGTGAAGAAGTTAAGAGTCATGAAGAGACATGAACACACGTTTCCAAGGACAGACTGACATAAAAAGTTATTTTCAAATACAAATACACAGTCAGACTTCATGAAAGACTTTGAGAGGATAGAGAGAGAGACTTTGATTTGATGTATCTGGAGGACACCATGGACATAAGAAGCGTGATGCAGAGACAGCTATGTTGGGCTAAAAACATTGAAAGACTTTTGGGCTTAACACATTTAATGAATGAAAGACAAGAAACTGAAAGAGGACACAGGACATTTTAATGTAAACAAACTGTAGGGGCAAGAGAAACACAAGAGACGTTTAATGAACATGAAGACATAAATTAAGACATTGAGACAGTTTGAAGACATTGGTGAGAGACAAAGACAGTTTTATATAAACATTTAAAAAGAGACATAATGACGACACTCAGGAGACAGTTGGATATTGTCGTTCTCTGGACGACTGCATGTGTTCTAAAGCTTTTATTTTGTTTCCTGACAGTTTGGATGTAAAGTGGATTGAGAAGACAACATCATGTCCCTCAGGTGGACTCATCTTCCAGTTTCACTGGTCCTGGTCCTGGTCCTGACGAGTTCTGTGTCCACAGCTCGCTCTGACAGGAACATGGTGTCCGAGGAGTACGTGGGTGCCACTGTTAACGCCACAGTGCTGGACGGACGAGGAAACACCGTGCACATGATAAGCAGTGACGACGGGACGTATGGACAGAATTCACCCAAAGTGGACACTAGGGGGGTTGTCATCGCACCTGCACCGCATCACGGAGGTGAGAGGACACACCTGAGGACACAACACTCACCTGAAGACACATACCTGAGCATCTAACACACACCTGGAAACACAGCACACACCTGGGGACACAATACACACCTGAGGACACAACACACACTTTTAGGACACAACACACACTTGAGGACACAACACACACCTGAAGACACAACACACACCTGAGGACACAACAATCTCCTGAGGACATAGCACACACAGAGGACATGACACACACCTAAAGACACAACACTCACCTGGGGACAAAACACATACTTGAGGACACAACACACACCTGAGGACATGCAAACCCTGAGGAAACAACACACACCTGAGGACATGACAGACCTGAGGACATGACATTCACTTGAGGACATAGACATAATTTATTGATGATGAAATTTGTTGCTAACTATTTTACTAACTGATTTAATTGATTCGTTGTTTTAACGACCTGCCTGTTTAACATTACAACTCGTTAACCTGTAACCATGACAACAACAGGGGTGAAACGTTGTTAACGTTGTTAACAAACAGGAGAAGGTCCACTTTTCAACATTCACTCGCACAACTCCTGAAGATGTACTGAGTGTGTGTGATGTGTGTAGTATGTGTATTGTTATTGTGCAGTGTGTAGACACTGCAGAGCCTCCAGCAGCTGAAGGTCGCAGCGTCTCTGCTCTGGTGTCAGATTTCTGTCGGACGTTGAGGACACTGCAGCTGCAGCTCGGAACGGTGAGCGTCTGATCAGAGATCAGTTTCAGCTGCAGCTCAAGACATCAACACATTGTCTGTATGACCTGACCCAGGACGCAGTGAGCAGATTTCCAATCAATGAAACCGAATCCATAGAATTCACTTACATCAGCTGGTCACTGGTTCAAATCCCGGTCCGACCAGTTTGTCCTCTCTCTGCTTCACTGTCTCATAAAGTTATTAGAATAATAAAATATATTGAAGCATATCTGTTTAACCTTGAAACAAAAATCAATAACAATAATCTTTTTTTTTCTTGTTAGAAAAACAGCCGAAACATTGTTCGATGTTTTGTGACGTCACATCTGATATTTTCATGTGTTTGTTAAAGCTTCATCTATCAAAGAAACGTGACACAAACACGAAGAAACACAAACAAATGTCTCTGGAGACAAAGTGCTGACACACACGTAGAAGACACAGACGAAGATGTGAAGACAGTTTGTGGTGACGACGGTGTCAGGTGATGTAAACATGATCACATGATCACTTCCTGTCTGTCTGCTCCACCTCTCACCTGAAGAACGAGGAGGATCTGATGCTGAACGAGTCTGAGCAGAAAACCTGCTGCTGAGTTGTTCAGCTGTGAAACATGAACTCTGGAGACGATTCTCTGGATTCTACCTGGAGCTCATGTGTTGTATCATATTTTTCATGAAGTCCTAATTAACTAATTTCAATTCAATTTCATTTGTATAGCACAAAATCATAATATACATGTACATTATCTCAAGGTACTTGAGACCTTAACATTTATAGAGAAACCAACAGTTCCCAGAACAGAACTCATTGTGGAGACATCTGCCTCGACAGGTTACATAAAGAAAAAAAAAATAGAAGAGAAGAGAGGTGGGTGGGAAAAAGGAGAAAGAAGTGAGAGAGGGGGGGATAGGAACAGTTGTGTACCATCATGTTTTAGCTCTGACTAGTTGACTAGTTGTTATAATGAAAATAATAAGAGTGATAATTACAAATATAAGGTGTTATTAATGAACAGTTAATATAAAAATTAAGCGCAGTGCATGATGGGAGTTCCCCCAGCAGTCTAGGCCTATAGCAGCATAACTAATGGCTGGTTCAGAACTATAGACTGTAGGGTTGTATGAAGGTTCTACCTCCTGTTCTACTCTTATAGACTCTAGAACCACAAGAGACCCTGTATTTTAAGAGCGAAGTGATGGTAATCGTGGTAATGCTGTATCTCTTTGGCAGTGGTGGACCGGCAGGGCTGCGACCCCAGCACACGTTTCCTGGTTCCTCCTCGTAATGTCCATTGGGTGGCACTGCTGCAGAGAGGAAACTGCACTTTTAAAGAGAAGATACTGAAGGCGGCAGCCTACAACGCCACAGCTGTCCTCATCTACAACAACTCCACTGACAAGACGGTCAAGATGGGACATGAAGGTCAGAGATGTTTTACTGTGACTGTGTTAACAAATTGTTTAAAGGAAAATATTATTCGTTTTCGGTGTTTATAATTATAATTTGGGGCGCTCCTTGCAAAGGTTTACAGGCTCCAATGTTCAGACAACACTTACGTTTCTTCATACTCTTCCTTTGCAGCAGCTGCAGTAGACGCTTTCAGCTGAAATGCTCAGATGCGGCTCCTGCCCCCCCTCGCTAGAAAGCCCAGTCCGCTCTGACTAGCCAGCAGGTCCAGTCTATTGTGATTGGTCAACTGCTTCCAGTGCGCTTTAGACATCCCACCCATTGAGCTTGAGCAGAACCCCGGTACAGGCCGGTGCCGGCTGATCTGCATGTTAAAAACATAATGACAGACAATAATGGTGAGAGAGGAGCCGGTTGTCCCGAATTTTTACTACCAAGACTGGAGCAGGATGTTTGATCATTAAAAACAGAGATGTGATCTAAACGAGGATTCCTATGTGATGGTGCCTATGTTAATGTAGATGTCATCAGCCTACATGTATTAAAACATGTGCATGTAAATCTAAAGGTGAACAGAAATGAGCACTAAGCAGCTGCACTCTGTGCACATCGCCACCACACCCACTCTTACAGGGGACCTCCCTGTCTTGTTCCCCGGTGCAGAAAAAATTATTTGAATGCATCTCATTTGTCCGAAAAGATGCCAAAGAACTGTCAAATAATAATTTGATCCAGAGGAAGTAAGCAGCTCCAAACTCAAGTCTAGAAAGGGTCCATAAAGGAAGCCCCACTCCAATTGGTCAAAAGATTTCTCAGTATTCAAGACAACTACAATCTCTCGGGAGGCAGACTAAGTGTATGTTATTGTGGAGGTAGCAGGGAGAGCACCTTCACCTGGACCAGAGGTTCAATCAGCGCAGGTGAGAGGCAGCGGCTGAGCTGCCTCAAAAACACACGCTGGACAGAGACTGATCTGAGCTGCAAAGCTGAAACACCAGCTGAAATAGCTGGCAAGTTTGAGTTGAGTTTTGTTGAGTTTATGTTTCGTCACGAGTGAAAATAAAGATGCTTAAAACCCAATGGTTTGTCTCTGGCTGCTGTGTTGAGAGCCCCGTGGCATGGTCTACTGCCACAGTTATATTAAAAACCTATGGATTTTAGAGGAGGGGTTCTTTCCCTAAACAAATCCTGTTTTATCAGGAGATGTAAGGGCCGTGAGAACCCTCACTAAATTTTTAACAATCCACATTCAGGAGACTGATTGGGTGGAATGAGACTGTCATTATCCTTTTTGGGTATTAGACATAAGCTGCTTTCAGAAATGCACTGAACTCCGGAGATCCTCTAGAGAAACTGCAGAGGTGTATGTGTGAATGCAAATGTCTGCATGAGAGCCTCCAGACTTTCTGTGGACTTTCTTCATTTGGTCCCCTGGTATAAAGTCTGGAGAAGTTGATGTGAGAACACAGCAGAGGATCCTCCGCTGGATTCACCGCGAATGAGTGGAGTTGATGACGTTTCTAACAAGCGACAGACACGAAAAAACAAAAAGAAAACAAATGAAGTGACAGTGAAGGAAACATTTATTTGTTCCCTTGCTGATTTGTAAGTTTGCCCACTGACAAAGAAATGACAGGTCTATAATTGTAATGGCAGGTTTATTGTAACATTAGAGAGAATTTCCCCCCAAAATATCCAGAAAATCACATCATATAAAAGTTATACATTGTGAAGGAGCCATTTCTATGTGAATGTGTGTAAGGTACCAAATTGGGCCAATAGGTGTCTCATGGTGTACATTTTTATATAGGAGGGAACTTTCTGTCCGGTGTCAGATGTTGCTCGACGGAGAAGCACACAGTTTTTTGACCGCTCCGGGCTCCGTCACGTTTGTTTGTTGTATGTTGACACAGCTGAATGGACTTTATATGCACTGGCAATGGATTCTTGTATGTTATTGAAGATCATTGAAACGGTGAGAAATAAAGAATGCATCCAAAGAAGAAGCGAATTCAGAAGCTGTTTGTTTCACTAGACAAAGTTATAGTCCTGCAGTAGCCAGCGCGTCAAATAGTTTTAGCCCGTCTATGCAGCCCCTTAGTGGCTTTAAGTTTTAGGCTTAGCCGCTACACATTGATTTGCATTTGATTAAGTGAAATAAGTATTTGATCCCCAACCAACCAGCAAAAATTCTGGCTCCCACAGACCGGTTAGATTCGTCCTCTCGCTTTAAGAAAGTACTCAGAGTCCAACCTCTCTAGCATGAGCAAGACCAAAGAGCTGTCGAAGGACATCAGGGACAAGACTGTAGACCTGCAGAAGGCTGGAACCAACCTGCTTGCGGATGGTCTTGTAGCCCGACCATCCGCAAGCAGGTTGGTGTGAAGGAGACAACTGTTGGTGCGATTATTCGGAAATGGAATAAACACAAAATGACCATCAATCGCCTTCGGTCTGGGGCTCCATGCAAGATCTCGCTTCGTGGGGTATCAATGATCATGAGAAAGGTGAGGGATCAGCCCAGAACTGCACGGGAAGAACTTGTTAATGATCTCAAGACAGCTGGGACCACAGTCACTAAGAAAACCATGGGTAACACACTACGCCGTAATGGATTCAAATCCTGCTGCACCTGCAAGGTCTCCTGCTCATGAAGGCACATGGACAGGCCCGTCTGAAGTTTGCCAATGAACACCTGAATGATTCAGAGAAGGCTTGGGAGAAGGTGATGAGGTCAGATGAGACCAAAATCGAGCTCTTTGGCATCAACTCAACTCGCCGTGTTTGGAGGAAGAGAAATGCTGACTATAACCCCAAGAACACCATCCCACCCTTTCTCCCAGTGTTTCTCTGCTAAGGGGACAGGACTACTTCACCGCATCGAGGGAAGGATGGACGGGGCCATGTACTGTGACATCTTGGGAAACAACCCCCTTCCCTCAGCCAGGACTCCGGAACTCCGGCTGAAGTTGCCGGACCTTAATTCCATAGAAAATCTGTGGAGGGAGCTGAAGCTTCGAGTTGCCAAGCAACAGCCTCGAAACCTTAGGGATTTGGAGAGGAGCTGCAAAGAGGAGTGGACCTCCTGAGATGTGCACAAACCTGGTGACCAACTACAAGAATCCCACGATGTCCGTGCTTGCCAACGACGGTTTCTCCACCAAGTACTAAGGGGATCAAATACTTATTTCACTCAATCTAATCAAATCAATTTATAACTTACATTTTTATTATGTGATTTTCTGGATTGTTTTTTATATTCTGTCTCTCACTGTTACAATAAACCTGCCATTACAATTATAGACCAGTCATTTCTTTGTCAGTGGGCAAACTTACAAAATCAGCAAGGGATCAAATAATTATTTCCTTCACTGTATCTCCTGGTGAAAAAGTGGTGACACACATGTAGAACAATCCACGAAAGATGTCTAGAGAGTTTGTGGTGATAAGAGCTGACGCCGGTGTCAATGTGTTGTAAACAAAATCACGTAATCTCAGCAGCAGAATTAATACGTCACATCCTGCCTCTGTCTGCTGCTCCACCCCTCACCTGAATCCTGTGTAGGATTTGTTGCTTTTGTGAACGAGTCTGAGCAGAGAGTCTTAGCTATATAAAGGTGGCCTCAGTGTTTGTGGTTACTGACCAGCTAAGAGGGATTCAGTAGACATTTTCAGGATCAATGGGGAATGTTCACTTACGAAACTTTTTTTTAAAATCCACTGAAAACCCATCCCATGTGATTTCCCAGACTGCATACAGTTGATGACTCCCTGAACCTGCTCAGCTGTTAAGAGCTGTCCAGACTAGACTTCTCAGTGTCTGTAACTTAAGACAAAGTCACTTCTTCATGAACAGAATCTACCAAATCAAGGTCAGTGCCACATGTGTATAATATACCATAATATTCAGCAAATATGCCATTAATTTGTTTTTCATCAGTATCCAGGGAAGCTGAAGTTGTACTTGAGATATTTGACGTGAGATGTCTGCCAGACCGTTTTTTATACATGGGTTTTATACAGTTTACATTTCATTTATGATGAAACAAAAACAGATTCTTGTCCTACCTGGTCCTGATCCTGTACTTGTACCTGGTTCTGGTTCTGAGTGCAGGTACTGGTGACACAGTGGCGGTGATGATCACAGAGGCATATGGTAAAGAGATTCTGGCTCACCTGGAGAGGAACCTGACGGTCCTGGTCTCCGTGGTTGTGGGTCAACGTGGTCCCACCAAGAACATCAACCGAGGCTCGCTGGTCTTTGTCTCCATCTCCTTCATCGTCCTCATGATCATCTCATCGGCCTGGCTCATCTTCTACTTCATCCAGAAGATCCGCTACACCAGTGCTAGAGACCGCAGTCAGGTAACACGCTAACTAGGGTTAGGACAATGACTGACAATCATCATGAAGTTAAGCCAACATCGTGATGCCACCCCCCACCCCTGTTTGACACTGACAGAAGGTTGCAGTCTCCCATGCACAAACTATAACTTCAGTGTCTATGTCACACAAGTGTGTGAGGTTCTCTTTTATGTTGTACCAGCAACACAAAGTGAATTCCAGTGTTTGAGAAATGGAGCAACACAGGAGGTCCTTTAAAACTATTTATTTAATGTCACTAAAATAGCAGAATAAAAACAAAAGGTGTTCAGCTACAATAAAATAAAAGACAGCCACTTAAAAATGATACAAAAAAACTCGGGGCTGTTTTCTCTGCCGTGTCTCGTCCTTGCAACTGAGGAGGAGAAGGAAGCACCCTGAGTCACCGGCACACACAACCACCAGCACACATACACGTCACATTTCCTTGTTTAACTTTCCCTCACTTAGCTTTTATCAGGCATTGAACTCAGTCTTTCCAGCCTCGCGTCACATCTCACTCACTGGTCCTCATCCGGTACCTCGTATGGGGTTTCTCTTTGCTGTCCCATTTATCGTGAAAACTACCTCGTGTCACAGTCAACCTTGCGGTGTGTCAAACTCTTGTGTTGTCGCACTTGTGTCCTCAGTCGTCCTTTTTTCCTCTTCTTACCTGTCCCAATCCAGTCCTTTAAAAGAAGCGCCCTGTGCTGCGTCTGCCAATCCTGGGCCATGTTAGGTGTGGTCCAGTTTACCACAGCTGTTAGTAATCACTTTGATCCTCTGTATAAACATGCATTGCTATAATAACAGCAAACATAAAACTAAAACCAACTGCAAAACATATATACAACTACTAATACTCCAAAAAAATAGTTTAAAACATGCAAATATTGGATCAAGTGAATTTAAAAACTGGCTTAAAAGAATGGACCACCTCGACATCTATATAACATACTTGTAGAAAAATACAGTGGAAACTGGATATAGTATTAATTTGGGGTGTTTTCATACATGTTTGGACCCTAACAAAGTTCTTTTTTAGTTTTATACTGGCACTGTCAGAGCCAAACCAAGCACACTTCCAGCTCCATACAGCTCCATGTATAGCTAACAGGCTAATATACAGCTAACATGGTAATATACACACCTCCTCTCTGCTGTAGAACAACCCTTATCACCTGACTTGATGATCTGAATTTATCATGAAACATGAACAAATACATTTGTGCTTGATGTTTTTCTATAAATGTATTTAGTTTTTTTAAAAATATACTCATAGATATATTTACTCTGTCCATCTATATTTATGCTCTATGTCTCTCAGCGTCGTCTTGGTGATGCGGCAAAGAAAGCCATTGGGAAGTTGACTACGAGGACGGTGAAGAAAGGTGACAAGGTAAATGCTGAGATGTCCTTGTTTCACTGTCTCAGTGTCCATCATTAAATAATAACACTGCTGAACCTGGTGGGAGGTCGGACCCAGAGTGTCTGTTGTTTGTGATGTTAACTTTTAGGTTGTAGGTGAGATGGACGACCACTCTGACACAAAGGTCAAAGGTCACACGAAGAGTAAAGATAAATAGAACAGAGGGTAAAAAGCTGAGGAAAAGGAGTTTTTCAGAGTGAAGCTGTTGATGTTAACACGTTCTCTTCCATCTGTGTTGTGTTTCTGTGTTAGGAGACTGATCCGGACTTTAACCACTGTGCCGTGTGTATTGAAGCATACCAGCTCAACGATGTGGTTCGAATTCTTCCCTGCAAGTGAGTCTGAAAACATCAGAGTTTAAGTTTACTGACGCTCTGCAGGATGATCAGATCAGTTAAGATAGAACTTTATTAATCCTTCACCAGGGAAACTCACTTGTTACAGCAGAATGAGGTAGAAAAGAGAATTAAAAAAAATAAATAATAGAGAATATGAACGTAATTTATACCCTTCGCTAGAAAAATATTTTTTGTCAAGAAATGTACTTCAGTAAAGTGCAGGTGAGGATGTACACCTGTACAGAGCCAGAGGCGGACTTAACCATTCGGCAAAGATCGGCAATTGCCTTGGGTTAGGGTTAGGGTTACATTTTCGCTCACTCCTGGTATTTCACATGATAGCCTTTATGATGAAGGTTTTAAATAAAGAGTTTTTAAGAAAAAGACAGGGACAAAGAGAAATGGTGATCATTTTTAAAAGTATATTTTGATATTATTTCTGTAACTCCATAATTGACCTCCTATTTTCTTGTGTGTTATCTTCTCACTTAATTACAACAAGATATAAGACAGAGGCCTATCATCAACTTAATCAGAGATCCTGCTGAAAACCAAGGTTATAGATGACAGATCTACCATGTGAATGGACACGGTTCATTCTTATGTACAGAGATCATATTGTTTATGAAAATAAGATTTTACTGTGAGTGCATTTGTTAAACTGTTAATATGTTTTGTTGGGTTGGGGAGAAGTTACAAGTAAAAAAGGTGGAGAACAACTCTGCCTCGACCCCAGAGGAGATGAGAGCGTCACCAGTTCAATTTTAGAGGCGCAGATGAGCACCGGTGCGAGTGAGATAACGTTTAGTCACACTTCACAAGTTTTTGGTCGTATGTGCGTATGTTTTTTTGTATTTCTGAATTGCCTTGTGGGCCGGATTAAACAATTTTGCAGGCAGCACACGGCCCGAACGTTCACCATCCCTGCTCCAGTCCATACTCAGCACAGATGTTCCTGTACACTACCCCTGCCACTTGGTTTTATTTATTTATATATATATATATATATATATATATATATATAGTCTTTTGCTCTCTGATGATTGGTCACATAATGTCAGACATGTCTCTGTGTCTCTGTAGACACGTCTTCCATAAAATGTGTGTGGACCCGTGGCTGAACGAACAATGCACCTGTCCCATGTGTAAACTCAACATCCTCAAAGCGCTTGGCATCATGGTGAGTCACAGATGACATTAACAACTTCCTGTATGGACTGAATGTGGCTGAGAATCCATAATTGGACTCACGCTGACATCATATTTCACCTGTGCTGTGAACCTCCTCAACCAACCCCTGACCCCTGTCCTCTGTTCTCAGACCAGTCTTCCCTGTGTGGACAGCGTGGTGTTGGACGTGGAGCGTCTGGGTGTAAGTCAGGCATCCAGCAGCCAGAGGACGCTGCTGGGTGACAGCAACCAGCCGTCCATCAGCCTGGAGCCACTCAGCCCCCCCCACCCTGAGGCCACACCCAGAACACCTGCTGACATCACCATTGCCGTGACCAGTAAGACTGCTGCTCAATACTGAACATTTGAATAGTTGTAGTTGCACTGATTTCCCTTTTTTTTTGTTCATTGGACACAAACAGCAGCGGTTGCTAATCATCAAATATTGAGTTGATTGATTAATTGATGATCGTTCATCTTCCTTTAATGATTGATTTAAATTTTGCAACTTATTTTTTTTCTAACCTTACCCATGATGCATTTCATGATCCCCCTAAAGCTTTTATCCAATATATTATTCTAAATAATACATTTGTGATGATATTATGTGCTTCAAATGATCAATAATTGGAACGCTTGTTTCAGCTGTGTGCATCGTGATTGATATGACTGTGTTTAATGAAATAATCCATTGTTTTTGTCTTTATTTCCATCTCCTCAGGTGGCGGTCACTTCTTCAACAGGAATTCGATGTCTCCTCGCAGCATCGTCAGTGAGATGGAGCTGCCGGACATTCAGGCCTCGCTGGACCTCTATGACGACAACAAGTCATGAGGCCCATCATCATGGTTTAAACCCCCCACCACCACCTTTAGGGAGGAGTCTGATAACAACAGCCTGGATCAGCATCAATTCTGGACTCAGTTCAGACGTGAATCTTTCATTTTTTTATTTCTCCAGAAGAAGATAAAGAGATGCTGGTCGATATTCAAATTGAACTTGTTTCAGCTTAGGAACCAAAACCTGAACTAGGTTCTTCTGGTAGAGCCTGAGTCATGTTGTTGTTTCTTAGGGTTCCATTGAAAACTTTGTCACCCCCTTTTAAGTGTTTATTGGATCCTAAAAGGGCTCTTGGTCCCTGGAAAACTGGCTAATATGTTCCTACATCACATGAGATGCTTCACCTGGAAATGTTTCTGAGTGCCTACAAGAGTTCCTGGTTTCAAGTTCCTAAAATGCTTCCTGGAAAAAGCGCCAAAATTATGAGGAAATGTTTTCAGGAGTTCTCTAAATAAGGTTACTGGGTTTTTGGTGCTTTAAGATTATGGAAACATTTCTGAAAAAAAAATCCAAGTTTGGGGGTTAGGGGTTAGAACGTTAAAAAGCTCATGGAGAAGTTGCTGAGGGCCTTGATGTCTTAAAATGGTTGCTGTATTCCTGTCCCTTGAAATGTTCCTGGAAAATTTTCTCAGATTCTGAGCACTTTTTGACCAGAACCAGAGCAGACAGTCATAACAATGGACCTCCTGATTGGCTGACTGATGATCAGACACTGCTTGACTCTCTGAAAACCTGGATCAGAACTCCTTGTCTGTAAATACTGATTGACCTGTTTATCATCAGACTGGAACCTGGACTTGGAACCTCTGGAGGAAACAATCATGTGACCCCTGCAGTAGTTAACTTTTAGAACAAAGAGACATTTGATTTAAAGAAAAGTTAACATGGCGTTCAATGTACAACCTTCATCTTAGACCACACTCTCTTCCTCGCACTCTGGCTCACAGACCTGATCTGGTGTCAGGTGACCCAGGATGAGTCCTGGACACGTCTCGTTTGTGTTTCCTGAAGTGACGGACTGCTACTTTAAAATGTATTTAATAGCTTCTGAATTACTCAGTGTCTAATAATCAGATGTAAACAGCATTATACAATCTATAACCTGATCAATCAAGCGATCAATATTATCTCGGAAGTGACCTGAACACATCCTGTCTGCGTCATGTGGTACTGATGATTGAGATGATGATGGTGATGTGATAACGATGATGATGGTGATGATGAAGATGATGGTGATGAAAATGGTGATGTGATGATGATGACGATGATGAAGATGGTGGTGACAATGATGATGGTGATGATGATGATGATGATGATGATGATAGTGGTGATGATAGGGGTGATGATGATGAAGATGGTGGTGATGATGATGATGAAATTGGTTATGATGAAGACGGGGTGGTGGTGATGGTGGTCACAATGATGATGGTGATGTGATGATGATGAAGATGGTGGTAACAATAATGATGGTGATGAAGATGGTGATGAAGATGGTGGTAACAATAATGATGGTGATGAAGATGGTGATGAAGATGATGGTGATGTGATGATGATGATGAAGATGCTGGTGATGATGATGAAGATGGTGGTAACAATGATGATGGTGATGTGATGATGATGAAGATGGTAGTAACAATGATGATGGTGATGTGGTGATGATGAAGAAGATGGTGGTAACAATGATGATGGTGATGTGGTGATGATGAAGAAGATGGTGGTAACAATGATGATGGTGATGTGATGATGATTAAGATGGTGGTAACAATAATGATGGTGATGAAGGTGGTGATGATGATGGTGATGAAGGTGGTGATGATGATAATGATGATGAAGATGGTTATGATGAAGACGACGATGGTGGTGATGATGGTAACGATGATGATGTTGATGATGAAGATGATGATGTGGTGATGAAGATGGTTATGATGAAGACGACGATGGTGGTGATGATGGTAATAATGATGATGGTGATGAAGGTGGTGATGATGATGATGATGAAGGAGGTGGTGATGATGATGATGAAGGTGGTGGTGATGATGGTGATGAAGGTGATGGTGATGGTAATGATGATGAAGATGGTTATGATGAAGACGACGATTGTGGTGATGATGGTAACAATGATGATGGTGATGAAGGTGGTGATGATGATGATGATGAAGGTGGTGGTGATGATGATGATGATGATGATGAAGAGTGTGTTCTACTTCACTGCAGTGTCTTTACTGCCTCAACATTAAAGTGTCATTAACATGAACTCTGTCTGTGGAACTTTGAACTTTAACATCGATGACAGTGTGTAGTCTGTTCACAGGTTCCCGTTTATTTCAACATCATACAAATATCAATACTAGATCAAATGAAAGATGTAAAAAGATCAGTACAGAAGTAATAATCAATGATATAATCACAAATAAAAATATGAGTATCAAATGAATAATGATATGAGTGTAACATTAAAATAAAATAATTAATCAAAGATATTAGAACATCAGTATGAAATTAATAATCAATGATATAATATTAACTATATAAAATAAACATGATTCACTTCATAACCCGAAAAACAACGTGATGACGTTTTCCGCAGTCTGTCACGTCATGATGCAGTGCGCGCAGAGGGCGTGTCCTGTGTCGTCAGACCCGGAAGTGATATACATTCTTCTGACGTCTCTGCAAACAACATCAGCAGTGCCGTGTTTGTTCCGTTATTTTCCGGTGGAGGGGCAGTAACTGTGTTTTTCCGGTGGAGGGGCAGTAACTCGGTGTTTTTCCGGTGGAGGGGCAGTAACTGTGTTTTTCCGGTGGAGGGGCAGTAACTGTGTTTTTCCGGTGGAGGGGCAGTAACTGTGTTTTTCCGGTGGAGGGGCAGTAACTGTGTTTTTCCGGTGGAGGGGCAGTAACTGTGTTTTTCCGGTGGAGGGGCAGTAACTCGGTGTTTTTCCGGTGGAGGGGCAGTAACTGTGTTTTTCCGGTGGAGGGGCAGTAACTGTGTTTTTCCGGTGGAGGGGCAGTAACTGTGTTTTTCCGGTGGAGGGGCAGTAACTGTGTTTTTCCGGTGGAGGGGCAGTAACTGTGTTTTTCCGGTGGAGGGGCAGTAACTCGGTGTTTTTCCGGTGGAGGGGCAGTAACTGTGTTTTTCCGGTGGAGGGGCAGTAACTGTGTTTTTCCGGTGGAGGGGCAGTAACTCGGTGTTTTTCCGGTGGAGGGGCAGTAGCGGTTGGTGTTCTCCGCCAGGGGGCGATGTGGATCCAGCCGGAGGAGGTGCTCCTGGTGGGGGCGCTCTGGGTCTGGGAGCGGGCCAACCCGTTCTTCATTCTGCAGAGGAGGAGGGGGCACGGCCGTGGGGGGGGGCTGTCCGGTGAGTACCTGAGGTTCTGTGATCAGTCAGAGTCCAGGCTGCATTACCCCTCCTGACCTCCAGGGGTATAAACCCCGGTGCACTGAGGTTTTCCTGAGCTGTCAACCATTATCACATGGTCTTCATCAGTTCAGTTGTTGTGGAGACGGACTTTGTTATGTCACGTGGCTGCATTCAGATCGTCCATTTTCTATAGGAACCTTCTTAACTGAGTGAAATGACCTGAAGTTTTTCAGCAGCCGCCATAATAAGAACTGTTTGAATTCTCTAAATTATTAGGAAAGGAGCCTCAGTGCTTCCTAACTTATCTCCTTTAGCATAGGAAACATCGGACCATTCTTTATGAAAGGAAAGGAGCCTCAATGCTTCCTAACTTATCTCCTTTAGCATAGGAAACATCGGACCATCCTTTATGAAAGGAAAGGAGCCTCAATGCTTCCTTACTTATCTCCTTTAGCATAGGAAACATCGGACCATTCTTTATGAAAGGAAAGGAGATGCCGTCCCAAAAAGCATTGTGGCAGCAATATTTAAAGTGATGTAAAATCATGCATCTTAAAGGAGAAGGTCGTTTTTTTTCACTCTGGTCCTTATTTCCAGCATATGGTTTGTAGATCTACTCACCCATAAGGTTTGGAGTAACTTGGAGTCCTTCGGACGCTTTTAGATCCACACGCGATCGGCGTATACCTATACAATGCAATTGACTGGGGCATCCACAATATAGCCTCTAAATAACGCATTATCTGCCGCCTGGTTTGTTGATTAAACAGGAAGACAACTTGCTCTTGGTTCGCTAAGCTAACGCTACCTCCGAGGCTGCTCGTTAGCCTGCTGAAGTTAGTTAGCCTTTAACCAGGTGAATACGCCCGAGCACCAGGACACAGCTGCTTTAAAAAATTACTGTACTGTAAAGCACCTGATAAGTATTCTGCCATGTTGTGCAAAACTAGCAGCAGCAAACTCCGTGTAAACAAACACAGCTGATCTGCGGCTGCGCGCCTCGGTGACGTCACCCCAGTGAAAGCCCGGGATGTCAACAAAGCAACTTGGACTCACAGGGGACTAGTGCTGGCGATTCATAGTAAATAAAGAGTTTCGCAGCAGATAATGCATTATTTAGAGGCTGTATTGTGGATGCCCCAATCACTTGCGTTGTATGGATATACGCCGATCGCGTGTGGATCTAAAAGCGTCCGAAGGACTCCTAAGTTACTCCAAACCCTTATGGGTGAGTAGATCTACATACCATATGCTGGAAATAAGGACCAGGTTGAAAAAAACTGAACTTCTCCTTTAAGTAAATATAAAATGAATGAACATCTGTTTAATTTTCCCAACATGATACAGAACTGATGTGAATCCTCACATTTATCTGAGCTCCTGATTTTTTTCTGTCACTTGTTTTCCAGTCAGCAACAAACATAATGTAGTTATAGTTCACAACATCACAACTCAACACAAATATAAAAGTCATTTTAATTCCTGATTATAATGCACACAAAATAATTTTCTGCACTAATATAAGGTTTTCTTCTCGTATGTTCCTCATGTTTTTATATTATTTCAACATCAGTCCTGTTTTATTTTTCAATTCAATCTATTTATTTATCTATTAACTGATGTTTCCTCTCTATATGTCATTCTGTAGTAAACAGTACATTTTCCTTCTTTGGGCGACAGCACAGAGTACCTTTCTGCCTGCCTGTATCTACTGTCTCAATAAAGTTCTTAAAATAAATATGCTGAGTGTAAGTCGGAATTTCTCCTTGTGATTCTCCTTTCCTAACTTACAGCTTCCCCTTCATATCTTTTCTTGACCTTGTGACTTATTCCATGAGAGTCAAGGAATAGTGGTTATGAAAGAAGATGATTTGAATGCACTCCGTGTTACATACAAAGTCCCAAACCAGGTTGTGATCTTTATCCCTGCTATGGTTGGCAGAACGTGAGAGGAGTGATTTAAACTCTGCTGCTGACGACTCATTATGTATTGGTCAGATGCTGCAAATAGTTCCCCTTTATGTGAACATGCTCAGGAAACCCTGTAGTTTAACTGTTCCTTCACATGTTGCTCAGAAGATTCAGTCTCCTGAGCCATGAAGTCGACTTCAGTGTGTGCATGTTTTAAATTTTGCAATGTGACCAGTGTCATGTGACCACTTCTTCAGCTCAGTGAAACAGGTATTTTAAAAATAACTTGGAACTGGTCTCTGTCTGTACCTGTCTGTCTTTCTCTTTGTATCTGTCTGTGTGTGTGCAGGTCTCCTGGTTGGGACTCTGGATGTGGTTTTGGACTCCAGTGCTCGAGTAGCTCCGTATAGGATCCTGTTACAGACGTCAGATTCTCAGATCTACTGGAACATTGCCTGTGGTGAGTCTATTAGACCGGACTGGACTAGACTGGACTGAACTGGCCGGGAGTGGACTGGCAGCAGTGGGAGTAGCTGAGTGTTTGTTGACCCTCAGCTGTGTCTTGCAGGCTCGTCCAGGAAGGAGATCACAGAGCACTGGGATTGGCTGGAGTCCAACCTACTGCAGACCATCTCCATCTTTGACAATGATGAAGACGTCACCACCTTTGTCAAAGGGAAGATCTCTGTATGTTATTTCCTCTTTGTCCTCTTCACTGTTGCTCTGCCCGTATACCTGTCAGTGAGTGATGTCACTTCCCCCAGGGCATCATTGCTGAGGAAAACCGGCTGAAGCCGGGAGTGGAGCAGGAGGAGGATTGTGGGAAGTTTCGGGAGGCAGAGGTGAAGATGAGGAGGTTGTTCGGAATGCCTGATGAAGAGAAGCTGGTGAATTATTACTCCTGCAGCTACTGGAAAGGAAGAGTCCCGCGACAGGGCTGGTTGTACCTGTCCATCAACCACCTGTGCTTCTACTCCTTCCTGTTGGGCAAGGAGGGTACGAGCGGCCAATCACAAGCCAGAGTTTATAGTGTGTGTAGAACAGGAAACTCCTTATATTGATGTAGAAATGTTATTGTATCATATTGTTGTTGTTATTGTCCCACCCTCCAGTGTCCCTGGTGGTGCCGTGGACAGAGGTGACCCAACTGGAGAAGAATGCCACCTTGTTGTTCCCAGAGAGCGTTTGTGTCAGCACTCGTCACACTGAACATTTCTTCTCCATGTTCCTCAACATCAACGACACCTTCAAGCTGATGGAGCAGCTCGCTAACATCGCCATGCGTCAGCTGCTTGACAACGAGGCGTTTGCTGCCGACTGTTTGCTGCCCAAACCCTGCAAGTCACTGAAGAATGTGTCTGCGCTGAAGAGGTCTCACTCAGCTCAGTAATCGTGCACCAAATTCACAGGGTTCATCTTTTATCATTTGTACAGTGTGTACCCACGTCTTACACTGTTTGCATGTATGTGATTTTTGTTCATTTGTGATGTTTGCTTTTGTTGTTTGCTTGATTGTGATGTTTGTTGTTTGTTTGTGTTGTTTTTCTATTATTTGATTGTGTTAGTTCATTTGTGATGTTTGTTGTTTGTTTGTTTTCGTTGTTTGTCGGTTTTTCAATCAAATTTTATTTGTATAGCTCATATTCACAAATCACAGTTTGTCTCATAGATGGAGGAGCAACATCACTTGTTCTTAACCCTCAACAAGAGTAAAACTAATAATAAAATAAAATAACTTTATTAACAGGAAAACCGTAGAAACCTGAAAGAGTCACGTGAGGATCCCTCTCCCAGGACAGACAGAGGAACAATAGATGCTGCATGTTTTTGATGTCTGTTGTGTTTGTTTGGTTGGTTGGCAGGGATCTGGATGCACGGGCGAAGAATGAGCATTATCGTGCAATGTTTCGTCTGATGCAGGATGAGCGTCTGGATGGACACACGGACTGTACGCTGTGGACGCCATTTGCCAAGATGCACGTGGTCGGACAATTGTTTATTTCCAACAACTACATCTGTTTCAACAGCAGAGAAGAAGATCTGTGTCAGCTGATCATTCCACTCAGAGAGGTAAACAAAAATTGCCCCTGGCCTAGTACTACAAAGCAGAATTTGTGGTTATCAGGGTAACTTCAGGTTGTTTTCAGTGTTACGAAGCTTGTTCAATTCTTATCAGGGTAAATCACCATGCTCATTTATGTTGAATGGCTAACCTGCTTCGGAGCAGTGGGGTATTCCATCAAAATGGCTCAACGTTAATCCTGGCTAACTTTGATAAGTCTGGCTTATTTAAGTGAGTGATCCGTTCCATGACTCTGGCTTGAATTAATTCCTGTTTAGTCACTATGGTAATTTATGCTTCAGAGCTAGCCTGTGTTGTACCAGGATTACGATTTAGCTATGTTTAGCTGTGTCTCAAAGAATGTCAAATGGGTGGAAACAAGTTCCTGTGATGCCTGTGATCAGAATAATACAAAATAAGTGTGACTACAAGGTTTCAACGACGGACCAATGATTGAGATTATTTGTGCCGCTGTTTCAGGATCAGAAGTAGTGGTTGGTTTGTGCCGTGTCAGAGTCTGAGTGTCGTCCTCCACACTCACTGACCTGAGCTCACTTTACACTTTGAATAAACACTCATCACAAGTAATCAGGACCTTAACTGTACTGAAGTTTGCTTTGTGTTTGTTTGATTCATTCCAAAGTTCATGAGACGTGTACACAAACGCTGGAATATTAACCTAATGCAATACAAAGCTAAAAGCTTGTGTAAATCATAACCATCCCACTCTGTTCACCGAGTTTGTAACATAAACCCTGAGCCAGATGTTTAATATTTATTTAAGTTAGGTTCAGCTAGATAACTGAAAGATATCCTGGGTAAGTTGAACTCACTTCATAGTACAGGCCCCTGATGTATGCGTCAACAAAATTGGATTATTTGTATTAACTAAAAAAATCAACTTCAACATGAGTTAAAATTATTTTAATAGAAACATATATCTAACATGATTTTTTTATTAGTGTCCCACATGAATCTTCACCAACAATCTTCTATCTGATTGATTGATTGATTGATTGATTTGTCTGTGTTGATGTTTCCAGGATTTTACCCATAGTCCTCTGCTCCTCAGGTGTCCATTGTGGAGAAGGCGGACAGCAGCAGTGTCTTGCCATGCCCTGTCTCAATCAGCACCAAGAACAAAATGAACTTCCTGTTTGCCAACCTCAAAGACAGAGACTTCCTGGTCCAACGCATCTCTGACTTCCTGCAGCGAACACCTGACAGTGCTTGGGGCAACATCAACCCACTGTCTCTGATTGGTCACTCGGTATGTCACTGATGTAGAGTGTTGTCATAAGCTGTTTTCAGACATGAAGTCTGTAAAATAGTGGCAGTGACTAAAGTCACCCACTAATCACTGTGTAGTGAGTTCTCCCTTTTTTTGTAGTTATGTCCAAATGTTGTGTTTATTTAATTTCTATTCCCTATTTAGTGCACAAATTTTCTCCCGCAATGCACTGTGAAAAGTAGTATACAACCAACTGATGGTTACTAACTGAGCCACATATCATATAGCGTTGTGAATATAGCGTTGTCCTTGCAGCAGAGAGACAAGAGGAGTCAGGGCAGCAGGAACAGCCTGACCTTATTTCTACATTTAAAGATGAACATTTTTCAAACTAAAAGTATTATTTACTGTGGAATTGTCCACAGGTTGTCGTTGTTATTGTACAATTTCATAATCCTGCGAAAAAGGCTTAATTACTGGCGCACAGAAAATGATCAGTCGTGTCTTTTTCGTTTGGTTTGTCAACAACGGTATCCTCAGTTGCCCAATCAATGAGAAGAGTTGATTTAATTTTACTTTCATTTTGATTTTTTTGTCCTTAGGTGTCTTCCAGTGTCCCTTCCTCCTCATCAGGAGGATCTCAGTCTGCCCACAGGGGGCGCCATTACCACCCCGGTCTGCCCACAGCCAGTCAGGGTCTGCTGCAGCTCTACTACCAAGGCACTCCAGAGGACCTAGGTCCAAAAGCGGTGAGTTCATGTCGCAGACTGGATCCAGAAAACTGCTGGTTTTACATGTGGTACCGTGCTGAAGTTTTGGTACTGAGCAGAACTGTTAGATGTTGATCAGTAAAACCTGATGTGTAACATGAAGCTTGTCCTCTCCTCCTCACCTCCTCACACCTCACCTACCCTGCAGATGAAGGAGAAGATGAAGGAGGAGTCATGGAACATCCATTTCTCAGAGTTTGGTCGAGGAGTTTGTATGTATAGAACATCAAGAACCAGAGAACTGGTTCTCAACGGGATCCCAGAATGTCTGAGAGGAGAGCTGTGGTTACTTTTCTCTGGTCAGTGTTCATTTAATCACTCACTCGTTCATTCAATTACTCATTAGCTCATTCATGAATTCTTTCATTCATTAATTCACTAATGTATTCATTTAATTAATCATTCGTTCATTCATTCATTCACTTAGGGGCACAGAACGAGATGGTGACCCACCCTGGTTACTATGGCGACCTGGTGGAGCAGGCCATGGGGCTGTGTTCATTGGCGACAGAGGAAATCGAGCGTGACCTCCATCGATCAATGCCTGAACACAGAGCGTTCCAGAACGAGATGGGCATCACCGCGCTGCGCCGCGTCCTCACCGCCTATGCCCATCGCAACCCCTGCATCGGATACTGTCAGGTCATTATGTCACATAAAATATATATAAAATATGAACTGGTAACTATTAAAATAATAAAACTTTTCATTAAAAGAAATTGTTAAGTATTTTATCTTACAAATATAATCAGAATGGAGTGCCTGTGGTTACACACCTGTCAATCTTGTAGGCCATAGCCCCTTCAGTATATACATTGAATAAAATGGAGGTTATCTGTGCCCCCTACAGGCCATGAACATCGTAACCTCTGTCCTGCTTCTCTACTGTACGGAGGAAGAAGCCTTCTGGCTGTTGGTGGCGCTGTGTGAGCGAATGCTGCCTGACTACTACAACACCAGGGTTGTAGGTCAGTAACAGTCTGTGACATCTGTGATCACCTGCTCTCAGACAAGTGGGGGCGCTGCTGGGTGTGACGTGCTGTGTGTTCCTGCAGGAGCTCTGGTGGATCAGGGTGTGTTTGAGGAGCTCACCCGGGCGTTCCTCCCCCTGCTGTACGAACACATGCAGGACCTGGGCGTCATCTCCACCATCAGCCTGTCATGGTTCCTCACCCTCTTCCTGTCTGTGATGCCGTTCGACAGTGCTGTCCTATTGGTCGACTGCTTCTTCTATGAGGGCATCAAGGTCATCTTCCAGGTACTTACTAGTTACTGACTGGTTATTGTTAAGTACTAACTAGTTACTGACTGGTTACTTCTCTCTTTTCCTTTGACCTCTGCCACCTGTAACTACACTACTTCCTTTCTCTGAATTTACCTGCAGGTGGCGCTGACTGTACTCCATGACAACATGGACGCCCTGCTGTTCTGCAGTGACGAGGGAGAAGCAATGACCATCCTGGGCAGGTAGAGACAGTGGACAAGAAGAGACAGGGTGGACTGGTAGAGACATTTAGAGACAAGGTGGACAGGTAGAGACAGGGTGGACAGTTAGAGACAATGGACAGGTAGGGACAGAGTGGACAGGTAGAGACAGAGTGCACAGGTAGAGACAGGGTGGACAGGTAGAGACAGAGTGGACAGGTAGAGACAGGGTGGACAGGTAGAGACAGGGTGGACAGGTAGGGACAGAGTGGACAGGTAGAGACAGAGTGGACAGGTAGAGACAGGGTGGACTGGTAGAGACAGGGTGGACAGGTAGAGACAAAGTGGACAGGTAGAGACAGAGTGGAGAGGTAGAGACAGAGTGGACAGGTAGAGACAAAGTGGACAGGTAAGGACTGGGTGGACAGGTAGAGACAAAGTGGACAGGTAAGGAGAGGGTGGACAGGTAGAGACAGGGTGGACAGGTAGAGAGAAAGGTAGAGACAAAGTGGACAGGTAAGGAGAGGGTGGACAGGTAGAGACAGGGTGGACAGGTAGAGACAAAGTGGACAGGTAGAGACAGAGTGGACAGGTAGAGACAAAGTGGACAGGTAAGGACAGGGTGGACAGGTAGAGAGACAGGTAGAGACAGGGTGGACAGGTAGACATTTTAATTAAATAAAATGTGTTTGAATGCAGATACCTGGATAATGTTGTGAATAAACAGACAGTGGCTCCGCCCATCCCTCACCTGCATGCCCTGCTGACGAGCGGAGACGTCCCCCCACCTAAAATCGACATCTTCGACCTCATCAAGTCGTCTTATGAGGTCATTTATCTATCTGTACCTCTATCAGTTTATTTTTCTATCTGTCCATTTATTCATCCATTCCTCTGTCTGTTCCTCTGTCAATCTGTCAAACCATATGTCACTCCATGTGTCAGTGTCTGTCCCCTGAGACAGTTTCTTCTTCTCTGAACAGAAGTTTGGTAGCTTGCGCTCTGACGTCATCGAGCAGATGAGGTTTAAACAGAGGTTAAAGGTCATCCAATCACTAGAGGACACGGCCAAGAGGAGTGTGGTACGTTAGCATGCTAAAAGCTAATGCTAAAATGCTAATGCAGATGGAATGTTTATATGCCTGTGTGTGTGTCCAGGTGAGGGCGATGATGACGGAGTCAGCGTTCAGTATCGACGAGCTTGAGGACCTCTTCTGTCTCTTTAAGGTAAAAACAGGAATCATTCAGTGGGATATTCCATCAAAGTGGCTCAATGTTAATCCCGGTTTACTTTGATAAGTCTGGCTTATTAAAGTGAGTCTTCAGTTCCATGAAATTAATTCCTGCTCAGTCACTATTTTAATTTATACTTCTGAGCTAACCTGCTTTGTACCAGGATTATGATCTAGCTATGTTTAGCTGTGTCTCAAAGAAAGTCAAACAGGTGGAAAAAGTTTTTGTCACTCAAATAATTTTAAGTTTTAGCTCATGGAAGTCAAAGTTTTGTTGAACTGTTTATTAGTTATTATTTTCAAGCCTTGAAAAGTCAAGTGATTCACTTGTCTCCAGTAAAATGTCAAGTTAAATTCTAAGATGTGTGTGAAACATGATTTGGTCTGAACTCTTTCTTCCTGTATTACTGGAGCTGTCAGTCAAACTGCCTATCTTCCTGCAAATACACAACTGTAGTTGGTAAAGATGAAAATATTTTAAATCTTCTCACACATCATGAATAACGTCAGCACGTTGCAATGAGGCTCTGCAGTAATATCGTGTCTCAGTGAGATATAAAGGACTAGTGAGGATCATTACAGTGACAGACTCAAACCTGTTGAGTTAAACAAGTCAAACCCTTGGACATAGAGCCCCCCCATCACAGATGTCCCTATATATTCGAGCTCCTCTACAGCTGTAAGGGCTCAGCTGGATGTCGCTCTCTAGTGGCTGTGTCATATTTTTCATGGCTCAAAGGTAAATATTTACAGATTTACCTATATTTAAAACACACTGTTCACATTTCATTAGATGCAATTTAATACTATAAAGTATCTGTACTTTATGTTGTTTTTGTGTTCAGATTGTTGGGATGTCAATCAATCAATCACATTTTATTTGTATAGCCCATATTCACAAATCAGTATTTGTCTCATAGGCTTTAACAAGCTGTGACATCATCTGTTCTTAACTCAACAAGAGTCAGGGAAAACTTCCAAAAAAGAACGTAGAAACCTCAGAGAGACACGTGAGGATCCGTCTCCCAGGACGGACACAAGTCCAGTAGATGTGAACTGAGAACATCAGAGAAATAGTAGTTACAGCGCTGGTTAGAGTAAACAGTTTGAAGCTGGATGGAAGGTGAATGAAGTGAGGAGTTATTGTCAGTAATGGTCGAGTATCTGAGGAGACATATTGTTTATCAAGCAGTCATGTTGTGATCATAGTCCACGTTCAGGATCCACCATTAGAATCCATCATCATGATCCACTGCTGCCATCAGGATCCACCTCAGCTGCCGCCTTAATCATGATCCACCACTACGATCAGAAGCCAGCACGATACAGGATCCGCCATTATGATCATGATCTCTGATTCGCGATCCACCATCATGATCCATGATTCAATTCAATTCAATTCAATTTTATTTATATAGCGCCAATTCATAATTTACATTATCTCAAGGCACTTTACATTTAAAGGTCAAGACCTTAAAACAATATTAACATAGAGAAACCCAACAGTTCCCACAATGAGCAAGCACAGGCGACTGTGGAGAGGAAAAACTCCCTCATTAACAGGGAGAAACCTCTGGCAGAACCAGGCTCAATGTGGGCGGTCATCTGCCTCGACCGGTTGGGGTGAGGAAAGAAAAGTAAGGGGGGAGGAAAGGAGAGATGGGTGGAAAGCGGGGGAGAGAAGAGAGATGAGGTGGAGAGAGAGAGACCGGTAACAATTTGGCACCATCAAAATCAAGGCTAACCATAACAATAACAATGTATAGATCTACAACATGACTAGATATATTAATGAATTGCTGAGTTCTTGTAATAAATGCAGACAATGGTGATGGTGGTCGTTGTGGTCCTGTAGTCCCGGTGCCGGAGTTATCTGAAACGAGATAGAGAGAAGAGCCAGAGGGACTATGGGAGGACAAAGTGACACTTTGACATGATGACATGTTAAAACTAATAAATAAATAAATAAATGAGTGTGGGGGGGCAGAGAGACAGAGAGACAGAGGGAAGTGAAGAAGTGCTCAGTGCATGATGGGCGTTCCCCCAGCAGTCTAAACCTATAGCAGCACAACTAAGGGATGGTTCAGGACTCACCTGATCCAGCCCTAACTATAGGCTTTATCAAAAAGGAACGTTTTTAGTTTTACTTTAAATGAAGAGATGGTGTCTGCCTCCCGAACCCAGAGTGGGAGCTGGTTCCACAGGAGAGGAGCCTGATAGCTAAATGTTCTACCTCCTGCTCTACTCTTACAGACTCTTGGAACCACTAGAGAGCCTGTGTTTTGGGACCGAAGTGATCTACTTGGATAATAAGGTGTTATCATCTCTTTGATATATGAGGGGGCGTGATTGTTGAGGGCTTTAAAAGTGAGGAGCAGGATCTTAAATTCTATTCTAAATTTTACCGGGAGCCAATGTAAGGAAGCTAAGACAGGAGTGATATGATCTCTCCTTCTAGTTCCTGTCAGCACTCGTGCTGCAGCATTTTGGACCAACTGGAGACTTTTAACAGTCTTCATGGAGCATCCTGCTAATAGAGAGTTGCAGTAATCTAATCTAGAGGTTACAAACGCGTGGACTAGTTTTTCAGCATCCTGTTTAGACAGGATGTTTCTAATTTTGTTAATATTGCGCAGATGGAAGAAAGCCGTCCTAGACACTAGTTTAATATGGGGGTCAAATGACATGTCTTGGTCGAACAACACTCCAAGGTTCCTCACAGTGGAGCTGGAAGCCAGACTGACACCATCCAAAGTGACTATCTGGTCAGACAGTGTTTCTCTGAGATGTTTAGGGCCAATTACAACAACCTCAGTTTTGTCTGAGTTTAAAAGTAGAAAATTTTGGGTCATCCACGCCTTGATATCTTTGAGACATTCCTGAAGTTGAACTAGGCGATTAGATTCATCATGCTTCATGGAAATATACAATTGGGTGTCATCTGCATAGCAGTGGAATTGTATGTGGTGCTGTCTGATAATGTTGCCTAAGGGGAGCATATATAGGGTGAAGAGTATTGGTCCAAGGATCCATGATCATGATCCATGATGTGGCTGCAGTCGCGGCCCTGGATCTGTTAACAATAAGGCACAGGGACTCCGGGGAAGAAGTCAAGTCAATAACATGTATTGATGAGACATTCATTTATTTGATGTGATAAGGAGAGAGGAGGAGCTGAGAGAAGCTCCATGTGTCATGTGTTCCTCCACATTCTAAAGCTACAGCAGCAGAACCCAGAGCTGATCTAAGACGAGTCTGGACCAGCTCTAACTATAAGCTTTATCATTAAGGAAGGTTTAAAGCCGACTCTTAAATGTAGAGCGGGAGTCTGCCTCCTGAACTGAGGATGTGATAGAATAAAGTTTATTGGGTCGGGCGCTTCACACAAACTTCATCAGACTCATTCACAGTAAATGTAGTGATTTCAAACATATCTGATATGATACAGCTTCATATCCACAGTCTGAGGAGAATGATTAACAGCACATGTGAAACAGTTTGAAATCAATTCTGCAGCTTCTAAAACGAATCCTGTCATTTAGCTGAGTCTGTGAGATCAGTGCTGAGAATCTTCTCTTCTCTGTCTGTGGCTTCACTCCCGCCTCATTACTTCATTCACCCGTGCTTGTAGAATCCTCATCTGTTGTATAAACTCTCACATTCAGTCAGAAAGTTTTTGTCCTGATGTCTCCGCCTCGTTGATTACGACATGTTTCATTTCTTGGTAAATATGAGTTTGAATTCTTGAGCCCAATGATCATCTGCCGATCTGCTGCAGAAAAACACAACACAGGTTTTAGTCTTTCAGAGATGTTGGGCATCATTCACTAACATGTGTGCATAAATGTTCTTAATCTCCACTTAAATTAAGTGTGTCCTCCAGAGTAACGATGTGTAAAGAATGAAGCCGGGGCTGCAATAACAGAGACTGAGCTGAGCACAGAGCTGTCGACATTTCTTCATAGAAGCATCTTGACGTGGATGCTGAATAATTCTAACATGCTCATTAAAGGTCCGGTCTGTGTCAGTCTCTTGTCGGAGTCTGTTTCCTCCTCTGACCTGCGCTCACTTTACACTGTAACATTAAACACCATCATTGATCAAGTTATTAGGACTCGTACAGGACTGACGTTTACTTTGTGTGGTTTTGATTCTGTAGTGTATGAGTCATATGTTTAATCTGTGTTGTACACAACACGAGACGTAACTGACGCGCACAGTGAGGACATCAGGGTTAAAGTGATTTGAAGTGTCTTATTTATTAAAGGCTGGCTTTTTACAGCCTGGATAGAATAAGCCTTGATTAGACCCAAATTAATTGTGTTAGTGGAACAGCTTAAGCCTGGAGTGGAAGTTGAAGCTGGACCTTTTCACTTAAACCAGGATTAGTTTGGCTACTTTGATGGAATACCCTCCAGGTTTACCGTTCAGCATAAGTTACCATGGTGATTTACAGCGAGAAGAAGTGAATGAGCTTCGTGGGACTGAAAACAACCTGAAGTTACCCCTATAACCGCTAAACCTGCTTCGTAGTACAGACCCCAGGAGTAGTTCAGACACTTTAATGGAATACCCCTCTGTTTGTGTTTGTGTTAGTTTTTCTTTCTTTGTTTATATTTGTATTTATTTGTCGTGTTGACTTGTTTTCATTCAATCACATTTTATTTGTACAGCTTATATTCACAAACCACAGTTTGTCTCATAGATGTTAACAAGGAGCAGCAACGTCCACTGTTCTTAACTCAACAAGAGTCAAACTACCAAAGAAACTTTCTGAGCAGTAACTGAAGCTCAGAGTCACATGTGAGGATCCGTCTCCAGGACACGAGGACAATAGATGCTGATGAACTGAAGACATCAACACAACAACAGATTCTCTACATTAGAAGAAACAGTTTGTAACTTCATGTTTAAAGTATTTGTACATGAGGACATGTCTGATAGAGATGAAGGAGCAGACACATGAACTGAGGAGTCACTGATGATAGAAGATGAGGAGACATGTTGTGTATCAAGAAGTCTTGTTGTGATCATAGTCCTCAATTAGGATCCACTGATTTTTGTTGATTAGTTTTTGTTTATTTGTTTCATTTATTTGTTTTGTTTGTTGTGTTGATTTGTTTTTGTTGCCCTCTTCAGTCCAAACACATGACGAGTTGTTACTGGGGCTCCAGCAGTTCTGCGGCCGAGCGTCATGACCCCAGTCTTCCGTACCTGGAGCAGTATCGTATCGACCTGGCTCAGTTCACTCAGCTGTTCTCTGCACTCACCCCCTGGGTCTGTGGAGACCACACCCCCTCTCTGTCAGCCCGCCTCTTCAGACTCCTGGACCAGAACCGGGACGGACTGGTCAACTTCAAAGAGTTCGTCACTGGACTCAGTGAGTCAACTTCCTGTAAAGCTGAGTTCTGGTTCCGATGTCTCTTACCAGGGATGGATATTTCATCTCATTGGTGCAATTCCAGAGGGGACAGATGTATGTATGTGTGTGTGTGTGTCTATATATATAGACACACACACACACACACATATATACAATGTACAATAGTAAAGAAGCAACATACAAAAATTTAAATTAAGCTAATAGTAGTTTCTTAAGTCCCTAAAAAGGTTTTAAAAATTATTAAATTTGACTCTAAAAATGGTGCAAAACCCTGTTTGTAGGATGGAAATTTAAACGTTACCCTGATATCCACAAATCCTGTTTTGTAGTACAGGTCTAGATCCTAAGATCATCCTGATTGTCCTTGTAACTTAAAAGGTTTTCTTATCCAGCTATGAGCGTGTTCATGTGACAGAGGCCGAGTTGTTGGTAGGATTGAAAACTTTGAATTAAATCCGAAGTTACCTGGATAAACATAAACCCTGCTTCGTAAAACACGAAAGAACATGGTTGTGGTTTCAGCTGGTTCTCTTAGTTAATGTGTTCTCTCTGTTTCTACAGGTGGGATGTCTCATGGAGACATGATGGAAAAACTTAAACTGTTGTACAAGCTCCATCTCCCACCAGGTAACACATGGACCCCCACCTGACATGTGACCTTGACACCAAATCATTTATGTGATTGTTTATTGGTCTCTGTCTTTTTATTTGTTTATGTATTTGTTTGTTTGTGTTTAAGCTCTGTGTCCTGAGGAGGCAGAATCTGCTCTGGAGGCGACACACTTCTTTACAGATGATAAACAACAAGGTGAAAACTCATCAAAATATAATAGACAAGAATAATATATTAACCTTCTAAAAAAACATATGTTTTCATAAATTATAAATTTAAAAATATATATATATTTAAAGGATGATGTAATTCAATTCTGTTTCTTCTTCTTCAGAATCTCACTTGATGTCTAATCTGGACTCTTTGCGTCAGCAGGAATTGACCACAGGTTTGTGTTACTGTGTTTGCACGGTTTTTGCCCACAGTCAATGATGTCATATATAATGAGCTCATCAGCCCTGCTGTGACACCTGCAATATGACATCAATGATGGGGCGTAGAAAGAGGCTGAATATGGAACAGGAAATATGACAACACTTGAACGAACATTCGACATCTCAGTGACTCACACTTGACTGATTGATTGATTGATTGATCTCTGTGAACAGGTGAGGAGGGGAAGGATGCAGCTGGCGACAGTGAGGAGAAGAAAGGTAAATGATGAAGTTTAGGTCAATGTCACAGTCGATCCGTCCACTCGGAGGTTCCTGAATTCTGACCTGTGGTGTGTTTCAGAGGAGAAGGTGAAGGACTACAGGTACTACTTGAGGATGTGGGCCAAAGAGAAGGAACCCAAGTCAGAGACCATCAAAGACCTGCCTCGCATGAACCAGGTAAGGATGTGTCAGGTGTTCGCTCAGGATGAGGTGTGTCTGTGTGTATGTACGTGCGTTAACGTGTGTGTGTGTGTGTGTGTGTGTGTGTGTGTGTGTGTGTGTGTGTGTGTGTGTGTGTGTTTTTAGGAGCAGTTCATTGAGTTGTGTAAGACTCTGTACAACATGTTCAGTGAGGAGCCTCTGGAGCAGCAGCTTTATCACTCCATCGCCACTGTGGCGAGTCTCCTGCTGCGCATCGGCGAGGTCGGCAAGAAATTCAACAATGGAACCAAGAAGATTGAGACTGCTGCTGCACAGGCCCCGCCCTCTTCCCAGAGGGAGGAGGGGCCTGGTGAGGGGGGGTCAGGTGATCCCCAGTTGTGCCAGGCACTAGCCAACGCCCACTTGGAGCCGCAACCTCTGCACATGTCCGACAAGGAAGCCAAAGATGACATGTCGCTGTCGTCATACTCGG
The DNA here is from genome assembly GCF_024713975.1 of Paralichthys olivaceus. Lineage (NCBI taxonomy): Eukaryota > Metazoa > Chordata > Actinopteri > Pleuronectiformes > Paralichthyidae > Paralichthys > Paralichthys olivaceus. The sequence goes on from NC_091101.1 coordinate 27,344,660, forward strand.
TGATGAGTTCCAGCTCGCTGCAGTGCAAGGACATCGCCGATGACACTGTGCTGATTGGTGGAGAGCAGCGGCAGGGCGACGTCTTGGATGTTGATTGGTCAATCACCTTTGAGCAGGTACTCGCATCACTGCTGACAGAGCCTCCACTTGTTGACTACTTTGAGAGGAAGGTGGACATCCAGAGCAAGATCGTCACCTGTAAGACTCAGCGGGTAGTGGAGCGCCAGATTAGCTCCACCTCCGACCCTGATGTTACCCAGCAATCTGTCTGACTATTTAGTTGATCCTGTATAAAGTCTCAGCTCTAACAGACAGGGGAACAGGAAGCTGAAGTTTTTAATGTCCAAACATCTCATCAATTAATAAAAAAGTAGAGCTGAAAACAAGCACAGGGGTTGATGTCAGAAACAGGAAGTTTAAGAAAATGCAGTGATGAATAATAAAGGTCACTTTATTTATAGGAAATAAAATTGGTGTTGAATGTTTTTTATTAATAGTTTATTAATTAATCATCAGATCAATAAAGTCACATATCGTTCACCAGGTGAATTCACACCAGCAGGCTTTTATTTTGATGTCTGCCTGTGTGTGATGACATCATTCCTGTTGACTGATAAATGGTAAATGGTCTGTATGTATATAGCGCTACTGAACTGTAAAGCACTTTTCTAGTCTTGATGACACTCAAAGTTCTTTACAGTACAGTACTTTACAGTTTGCCATTCACCCATTCACCCATTCACACACATATTCATACAGTGCATCTATGGGCAGTACTGATGGTGTCAGAGGATGTTTTTTAAATCAATCATATTGATCTATATTGTTCTAATAAACACTACTGCTTTTTTGGTGTTGTGTTGATTTAAAAAGTTTGTGTTTTTTTACACTTTCAACAAATATTAAAGTCTTCAGATTAATGTTTATCGTATGAAAACAAAGTAAAATCACTTTGTTTATTTTTCTGTATTTTTTACAAAGGTATTCATGAATATGTCAAATTATTGATCATTAAAAACGAATAACCTAGGATCCATAAGCGACTGGACTGAATTACTGATTATGAATAAAGTTTCCAATAAATAAAACAATATTAATTTAAATGAAGCAGCTGCTAAATTAACAGTTGCAATTTATAGACTGAATCTCTCTAGCGCCTCCTACAGGACAGTGTTTGAAGCAGCAAAGACTCCAGTTGGTCGTTTATTTTCTTCATGACCGAAAAAGATCGACGTCACAATGTTCCAGAGAGAAGAGGTCATTTTATTAACAATTAATGAATTATTCCTTTTACAATCTGAACTCTGTGATGACAGAACTCAAATGTTTGGTTCAATTAAAGAAACAAATTGTTTTCATTTGTTAATTTTCCAATTTGTGTCAGAAAAGAGACAAAAATATTCCTTCTTCTCTGTTCTGATTTTGATTCAGAAGGAAATAAACATTTCTTTAACAGCGATAGTTTGTTCTATGGAGGATCTGGAAGTCAACATGTTTCTATATATTAATTATATCATATCCGTCAGTGGAATGACACAAATGTGTTAGACTTGATGTAACTGAATGAATTATAGATTATTAAAAATGTTTTCATCCTAAATCTTTGTGCTGTCCTGTTTTATTTTCCATTAAAAAAATTCTCTCCTTGTTTATTTCTTATTTTATTTGTCGAAAAAAATTATTTCCGACGTCAAGGACTGTAAAAAAAGTTTTTTTAAAACAGTACTATGACGTTCCTCCAGCCTTTAGGTGGCGCTCTGACGTTGCGCGTTGCTTGGCGTAAACTATGACGTGTCACACGTTGCAAATATTCCCGCGAAAAATGTCGTACTTTGACGGTGAAAACAAGAACCAGGATCAGAACAAGAACCAGGATCAGAACAAGAACCAGGATTAGAACAAGAACCAGGATCACAACAAGAACCAGAACAAGAACCAGGATCAGAACAAGAACCAGGATCAGAACAAGAATCAGAACAAGAACCAGGATCAGAACAAGAACCAGATCCGTTTGAAGGCGTCATGGTTCAGGAGTTTCATGTCGTCCGATGTTTCAGTTGTGAAAAGTTCCAGGTTCAACAGGTGACACACACACACACACACACACACACACACACACACACACACACACACACACACACACACACACACACACACACACACACACACACACACACACACACGATATGGCGGATGGCAGGAAGTCATTCCTGGGTCTGTCCCTGGGACAGCGGAGTTGTCTGAGTCTGTGAGAATGTGGTGGACAGGGTGGTCGGGGTTATCCATGATGGATCGCAGTTTGTTCAGCGTCCTCCTCTCCACCGCTGTTTCCATGTTGTCCAGTTTGCAGCCGATGATGGAGCCAGCCTTCTTAATTAGTTGACTAAGTCTGTTAGTTTCCCCGGCTCCGATGCGCTGGCCACAACGGACTGGTGGAACATCTCCAACATCTTGCTGCATAGGTTGAAGGATCGTAGCCTCCTCAGGAAGAAGAGCCTGCTCATCCCCTTCTTATACACAGTGTTATTCAATATCAGTAGATGTTATTCTCGCAGATTGTATATAGGAGCTAGTCTCGCCTCTGCACATCACTGTATCACTTACTACCTGCACTGTTTTATCACTTTATCACTGTACCACATCTACTCTTGCACTGTTTTATGGTTTTATGTTCTTATGCTTCTTGATTATTGAAACATTCAACTAGTCACCTCTGTTTTAAACTTAAACTTTTAAATTTGCCTCAATTTAGCTCTGTCTGAACAACGTCACCATATCCTACATGTATGCTCTTTAAAAAAAAAGTCTGTACTGCTGGAACAAAAGAATTTCCCCTCAGAGATGAATAAAGTATGTCTATCTATCTATCTATCTATCTATCTATCTATCTATACACATACACATGTATGTACACACACACACACATATATATACATACACAGTGTATATATACACACACACACACACACTCTCACAGTAGTTTAAACTCTGCTCTTTGTCTGTCAGGTGAAGAAGGCAACCAGGTGGACCTGTAAAATTTGTGGAGAGAAACAGTCGCTGCTCAAGGTCAGAATATAAATGTTATTTTTTAACTTTTAAACATTTCACATTAAACTGTTGAGTTAGTTTCGATTGTCATCACAGAAGAAAGTTTGAAATCTTAAATGGAAGCAGATTCCATACTTGAAGAGCCTCCTGTTCTACTCTCAGAGACCACAGTGAGTCTTCACCGAGCGACAGAACTGATCTGTTGGATAATATCAGCTCTTCAATGTACGATGGGTCTTTATCATTTTATCATGTAGGTCATTGTATGTGAGGAGCCAACGCACAAGTGAATATTGAACTGAAATGATCCTGATTAGGATTTTTGCCATAATCAGCCCTAAATATAATTCATATTATAAAATTGTGTAATAATAATATGCAATAGCTTAACGACGATAACAATGGCAATATTAATAATAATACAATTAAGATTAATAATAATAGTAATAATAAGAGCTATTTCTCTGTGTGACAGTTTATAGCACGTGTGGAAAGGCAATCCAAAATGGCTGTTTTCCTGTTCAGCGTGGCAAAGAGTGTCAAGAGGATGTTTTTTGCTTCTTGGCATGATACTCGAAAGTAAAGGAATAGGAAGACAAACTGAAAATGTGTAGCTCCTGCCCTTGCACTTAATAACAACAACAATAATAATCCCTTCAAAAACAAGGTGTCTCGCACCTTCAGTGCTGGGGACCATTCCAGACCCTGCACTTTCAGATCTCGGGCCCTAATAATCAGAGTAATTCCAAAACCTGTTGCTGCTCTGCCCCTAACAAATAATCCAATAATCATTTTCTACTTCCTGTCATTTCAGAAGTTTTCATGTCCTGGTCATAAAGAATATAAAGTCATGAGAGACACAAATGTACCAGATTGATTGAATGATTGATTGATTGTCAGGAGGTTGGGCGGGGCTCCGGGGCAGACTGCAGACGTCATGTTCAGAAATTGAACGCCATGGTAGGAGCCATGTTGGAGGAGCAGGAGTCACTATGGTAACCAACCTGTCCCACAATACACTGCAACTTGGCCTTGGCCTGCTATCAGGGTTCTCCCCTGTCAATCATGTGTTCTCATCTGTGTGTGTTTACCAGGGATGCAGAGGAGGAGAATGACGACCAGGTGAACACACACACACACACACACACACACACACACACACACACACACACACACACACACACACACACACACACACGTACGTACAACAGGTTTTGAATTCTTCTTTGGCAGGTAACAGTGACACAGAGTCAGGTGAGTCGCTGGAGCAAATACCTGGACACACCTGAGGAGGCGGAGCTAGAGGAGGAACAGCAGCTGCATGGAAAAAACATGACTGACAGGTGTGTAGTTGTTTATTAAAAGAAAACAATCCTGTCACTTATAAAGAACTTCCAACTACTGATTGAAATTTAAATTGCCCCCTCATAGAAAAACCTGTACTGTAAAGTGCAGTGTCATCAAGACTAGAAAAGATCTTTATAAATACAGACCATTTACCTCATAAAGTTCAAAATGTTTTCGTATAGAAAGTTAAATGTTAATTAAAATGTATAATGTGAAATTACTTAATATAAAAAAACTGAAATTGGTGAAATTGTTTATATAACATGCAAAAATATATATAAGTACATTTATATCATGTGAAAGACCTTTGACCTCTATTTTCTGACAGGAAGAGGAAGAGAAGAGATTCACCTGAGCAGGTACGGTGATGACATCACCAACAGGTTTAACAGACTTTATCTGCTTTCACTGTTTATGGTGAGTCCAGTTGCGTTCAGGCAATATAGAACCAATGGTTGTGAAAGAAGAAGGTTCTGGACTAATGTGGATCTAGTTAGATTTTTTTTTGTCCTGAATCATTTCTACATAAAAACATAAAACCTGATCCTTTATTTTGTTTTTAATGTTTGTTGAATTCAGATTTTACTTGTTTATGTATTTATCAACGTTGGACTTTCTGTTCATATATTTCAAAGTTCTGCAGGAACCCTGAGAGACCATCAGCAAGAACCAGCAGTCCTCCCGAGTCCAGTCGGGCCCGATCCAGGTCACCAGATGAGAACCAAGTTAGTTGTGGTCATTTTTCGAGGTGGACTTGTTACCTTGGTTGTGACTCTCGGGTGCAGGAGTCATGTGACCCTGTTGTCAGTGGGGGGGTGTCAAAAACTGGAGCCACATCTCTGTCCTGTGGTAACGTCATCACCAGCTCCCGCCCACTACTTCCTGTTTCCTCCCTGTTTGAGACTAAAGATGATTTCAGCTTTGACAATGACGAGTTTTAATTAGAAAATTTAACCCTAACAATTTAACGGTGTTAAATCTACAAACATTTGTCTGTTTCTTTACTGTTGTTGTTTGATCACTAAAAATATTTAATTCAAAAATTATTAAAATCAGCTGACTTTTTGGTTTATTTATTTATAAACTGATCAAAAACATCCTGACGTTCAGTTCTTCATGTTTTTATTGTAGAGATTAACACAAACCAAACACTAATCAATGAGTTTGAGTATTGATTAACAAGTTAAAGTATTGACTAACAGTAATCATCTGACAGATAATCTTATATTACAGAATAAATGATTTCTGGTTATGGCATTGGTTAAGAACAGGTGATGTCAGTGATCACATCACAATGTTGGCACCATCATGGCTGAGGTGGGCGGGGCTGCTTGGCGTACTGGATGGCGTCGAGCGCAGCTCCGATGTCGAAGTTTTTGGCCTGAAGGAGTCGAGTCAACCATCCCCCCTCATCAGTGAAGCCCATGGACAACATGAGGGACAGTGATTCGATCAGACGGGGGTCTGCCTCTGCTGAAGGAGGGGTCAGAGGTCAGCAGGGTCATAATGACGAATCAGACACTGGAGCAGAAGGTGGTCTCACCTTGAGGCAGGTGAGGATACAGAGCGGCCTCCCTCAGACCTGTTGGACCCTGCTGTCCTCCTGAAGAGGGGTCCTGGTCCTCAGGCTGCAGGGACTGAAGTTCTCCAGTTGAGGGGTCGACTTCTCTGGGGCTCAGGTGTGTCCATTCCTCATCAGAGTCTCTGCTCACCTGAAAACCACAGTCACTTCAATGTCTGGGTCTGAACTAAACCCTAACCCTCTGACCTGGGTCAGATTCAGGCTTGGTTAGGGGTTAGGTTAACTTTGTCGCATGTTTCCGCCTTGTTAAAGAACCCTTTAAATATACAGGTAAATATTTACCTTAGCAAGGGAGCTTATGTTTTCATGTACATTTGTTTGTCAGCAGAATGAATAGATTTCCAGTAAACATGATGTTTGACAGGTCAGAAAGGAACTCTGGAATTGTTTTAATCTCTTTCTTCAACATTGTGAGATAAAACATTTTATAGGAGTATTTTTTTTTTTAAAGATTTTTTTCAAGAGATGATTCAGGAATACTGATGGACACAATATTTGGTGCGGATCCTGGTCTGGATTTTTCTGATAAAGTGATTAATCAGCCAAACAAAATGTGGTCTTAGAATCCTTGTTTTTAATTATAACATAATTAATTGAACAATTTATTGATGAATTTTCTGTTATTGATTAATCAGCAGATGGAGTCAGGGTCAATATGTCTGAACCTGACTCAAAGCTCAGCTGTTTCTGAAGAACTGACCTTTGACCTCTCGCTCCCACCTCCGTCCGTCTCTACGTCACCCCAACCACCTGAAGTGTTCACCTTTGACCTCTGACCCTCATGCTCCACGTCGATGTCCACGTCGATACCTGACATCACACATGACATCACTTCCTGTTTAAGGGCATTCATAGGTCATTTTAGGCCTTCAACTGTGCTTTTACTTTGAAAGACCATCACTTCCTGAGTGAACCAATCAGAAATCTTTATTCTTAAGTATGAATGAGGACATCACTCACCCAGCGGGCTCAACATGGCTGCCACTCCTTCCCCAATGTTCTTCAGGAAGTCCACGCTGGCCTGAGAAGCTTCAGACAGAGGTCAGAGGTCATAAAAGGTCACAATGATCATATCGATCATAAATACTGATTAAATCACTGGTTCTGACACTGACCACTGTCAGAAGGCTGATCCTGGGTCTGGTTCTGATCCTGGGTCTGGTCCTGGTTTTGACCTTGGGCCTGGCCCTGGTTCTGGTCCTGGCTCTGGTCCTGGGTCTGGTCTTGACCCTGGGTCTGGTTCCACATGCATCTAAACCTCTTCATATTATGACATTTATTTAACATTCCCCGAGGAAGCCAATGCTGAGAGACAGAGAAAGAACAGTTCACACACACATCCACATTAAATAGAATCAACAACGAAAAAACAGATGAGAAAGAATTGTTTCGCTGTAAAGAAATAATTATGATTAATAATCAATAATTATTACTCAAGTGTTCATGCTGTGATTGACAGCTGATCTAATGTCCCATGATGCACCTCACCTGTAGCGGGTGCCAGATGGGCAGCAGAGCGTGCTCGGTGTGTGTCCCTTTGGCCTGGCAGGTGGAACAAAGGTCGTAGTTTGGACAAACCGAACACTTGAAGCGAGTTCCCACCACGGGACCGTCGCAGCCGTCGCAGGTGACGTTAGGGTGCAGGGCGGGGGGCGGGGGCAGGTGAAAGGGTGGAGCATGGGGGGGAGGAGGGGGGGCAAAGGTGAAAGGGGGGAAGGCGTGGAGAGGAAAGTCTCGACGGTGCTCCTTTTTCTCTAAAAAAAAATTAAATAAAAACTATTAAAACATAGAGACGCTGCCAATTTAAATTGACATCATAATTTAAAACTATTATTGGTTGTTAAGATTATAGATGATTGATATCTGATCAATATATATATATATAAACCACAGGACTTCACGTACACTCGTGGTGTAAACAGTAAATAGGTGAGTTTCGGGTGAGTAGATCACATCAATCGATTAAAAGTTATTTGTATAGCTCATATTCACAAATCACAATTTTTTTCTCATAGAACTTAAACAACTTCTGTTCTCAATCTTCAACAAGATGAAAGTACCTTTGATGAAGAGGCGGAAGGTGTTGTCCTTCATACAGGACAAACCCATCATCAGTTCATCATCAGAGGAAAACGCCACCAGGTCTCCATCTTCATCTGAAATGTTCATCATCATCATGTATCATTAACAGTACAAATATATAGATATATATCATTAACAGTATAAACATGTCTATATAACTTTTACAGTATAAACATGTCTATATATCTTTAACAGTATAAACATGTCTATATATCTTTAACAGTATAAACATGTCTATATATCTTTAACAGTATAAACATGTCTATATATCATAACAGTATAAACATGTCTATATAACTTTTACAGTATAAACTTGTCTATATATCATTAACAGTATAAACATGTCTATATATCATAACAGTATAAACATGTCTATATAACTTTAACAGTATAAACATGTCTATATATCATAACAGTATAAACATGTCTATATATCATAACAGTATAAACATGTCTATATATCTTTAACAGTATAAACATGTCTCACCTCTGTAGTACATATTGAAGTTCTTCAGGTTGGTGAAAACTGACGCAGTTTTCTGGTTCAGTTGATCGAAGGAAACGTCCTGATTCATCGTGAACCTGCGGATTTCTTTCACCGCCTCGTCTTTACCGAGCAGGTAAATCTTCACCGTCACCACCGACATGCTGCTGATTAACTCACTGAGTAACAGAAACTACTGAAACTGCGGATGAGCTGAAACTAACTAAACAAACTCACACAAACAACGTCTGAAACTAAAGAGACGGACTTTGTGACGCAGCGTCAAATCCTCACTTTAATGTTTACTTCCGCGGCCGACGTCACCGTCGTTTGGATACGTCAACCCTGACACGGCCTCTCATTGGTCCTCTCAGGAAATACCGCCCATTCGACCAATGAGACACGGAGAAGTGACTCAGCACTTTCCAGTGAGGGACTTTCCCCTCAGCGAACCAATCATTGATTCATTGAAGTTCAGATGAGTCATGGTCATGAGACAAGATGGTGGACAGATGCCATTTGTTTTTCAAAGTTTACATCAGTGTTGATGAGAAAAAAAGAAACTAACCACAGTTGATGATCTGTATTCAAATCATTTATATTCTTATTGAAACTTAATTAACTTTACAGACCATCTATGGTTCAGTAAAATTAATTTAGCGGTTAGGTATAGAGGTCAACATGGCTTTTGACTTTCTTTAGAATGACTCTCATATGCATACTCGCCTGTGATTGGTCCAAACAGCTGCATGTATGATTGCAAGCCGGTGCAGTGGCTTGTCACAGCCACAGGAGGGCGTCTGAACACTGAGGGGAGTCAGGGATGAGCCTGAGTCAGACTGATGTCATGGCTCCTATGTGTCTGTGGTGTCAACTCAGCGCTCATGTTTGACTTGTGACATGTAACTGTGTTCTGCGTGCCTCCTGATGACGTTTCGACCAAGCGGCAACATCCCGGGCTGAGCGCTGAGGCCAATACGGAAGTGCAAATAACTGCAGTTCACTGGGTGGCCACTTGAGGCTGGCTCCAAGAGGGAGTCAATTCCCATTGACTCCCATGTTAAAAAGCCCGACTTTAGAGCAGAATTAAACGTGTTTACAGCCTGGTTCAAAAAACGAGTTTAGTCTCAATCAGTAAGTTCTTCCTCCATGACAACTCTGGGGGGGGTGAATTTTTTTCTAACTCGCTCGTTTAGATAATATAGAGGTTTGAAATTATGAATAATTATCACTTGATTGACACGTGACGTCACCGTTAGCTCGTCACTCCAGCTGTTAGCCTGTGGTCTGCTCGGCTTCACCTGAGCTAACAGGCTAATCCCCGTCACCGAGCACGAGCGGAGTCTGTGGAGGAGTTTTCACTCACATGTCGGATGAACATCATCGTTTGTTGTTCGGCTGATTGTCCTGACGGAGAAGTGGAAGACGTCTGTGCTGCAGTGTCTGTGGTGAGTAAAGTACTGTCTTTGATTTACGTGTCAGTAGTGATGAGCAGGTATCATTGTGTCTGTACCTGGCTGGTTAGCTTAGCTCCGCTAACCTCCAGGCAAGATACCAGCAGTAACGGCGATGCTAACGGGAGGGACGGGAGTTATTAATCCGACATGAAGCGTCCACACAGCGGAGAGAGGAGCGTTAGAGTTCATGGTGATACATCTTTTAAACTGAAGGCGACTGTGTGTTTAGTGAATGAGCTCCACCAAGTAAGATATCTAACGTTATGTAAAGTTGTTCAGCTCCCCAACCTATTTGGCTTGACTACGTTACTGTGAGTAACTTCAGTAATAATGTTTTATTAGATTATTGTTTCAGAAATAACGTTAGTGCAGCTGCTGCAGTGTGAAACTTGTTGAGCTGAACTTTATTTATGAATGAACAGTTTACCTACCAGGTATAGACCTGGTTAGCAGTCGCGGGTAGCATTTAGCCTAGCTCCTTAGCCTGAGCTAACCAGGAAACGATGAGCTCTGTGGGCGTGGCTCAGTTGTCAGTCTTCACTCGGCCCGCCTAGCGTCCACACGCGCGCCTCCTTTTTGCCCATATATGGGTTAGCCCGGAACTATTCAATTTCAATTCAATTTTATTTATATAGCGCCAATTCATAATTTACATTATCTCAAGGCACTTTACATTTAAAGGTCAAGACCTTAAAACAATATTAACATAGAGAAACCCAACAGTTCCCACAATGAGCAAGCACAGGCGACTGTGGAGAGGAAAAACTCCCTCATTAACAGGGAGAAACCTCTGGCAGAACCAGGCTCAATGTGGGCGGTCATCTGCCTCGACCGGTTGGGGTGAGGAAAGAAAAGTAAGGGGGGAGGAAAGGAGAGATGGGTGGAAAGCGGGGGAGAGAAGAGAGATGAGGTGGAGAGAGAGAGACCGGTAACAATTTGGCACCATCAAAATCAAGGCTAACCATAACAATAACAATGTATAGATCTACAACATGACTAGATATATTAATGAATTGCTGAGTTGTTGTAATAAATGCAGACAATGGTGATGGTGGTCGTTGTGGTCCTGTAGTCCCGGTGCCGGAGTTATCTGAAACGAGATAGAGAGAGGAGCCAGAGGGACTATGGGAGGACAAAGTGACACTTTGACCTGATGACATGTTAAAACTAATAAATAAATAAATAAATGAGTGTGGGGGGGCAGAGAGACAGAGAGACAGAGGGAAGTGAAGAAGTGCTCAGTGCATGATGGGCGTTCCCCCAGCAGTCTAAACCTATAGCAGCACAACTAGGGATGGTTCAGGACTCACCTGATCCAGCCCTAACTATAGGCTTTGTCAAAGAGGAAGGTTTTTAGTTTTACTTTAAATGCTGAGACAGTGTCTGCCTCCCGAACCCAGAGTGGGAGCTGGTTCCACAGGAGAGGAGCCTGATAGCTAAATGTTCTACCTCCTGCTCTACTCTTACAGACTCTTGGAACCACTAGAGAGCCTGTGTTTTGGGAACGAAGTGATCTACTTGGATAATAAGGTGTTATCAGCTCTTTGATATATGAGGGGGCGTGATTGTTGAGGGCTTTAAAAGTGAGGAGCAGGATCTTAAATTCTATTCTAAATTTTACCGGGAGCCAATGTAAGGAAGCTAAGACAGGAGTGATATGATCTCTCCTTCTAGTTCCTGTCAGCACTCGTGCTGCAGCATTTTGGACCAACTGGAGACTTTTAACAGTCTTCATGGAGCATCCTGCTAATAGAGAGTTGCAGTAATCTAATCTAGAGGTTACAAACGCGTGGACTAGTTTTTCAGCATCCTGCTTAGACAGGATGTTTCTAATTTTGTTAATATTGCGCAGATGGAAGAAAGCCGTCCTAGACACTAGTTTAATATGGGCGTCAAATGACATGTCTTGGTCGAACAACACTCCAAGGTTCCTCACAGTGGAGCTGGAAGCCAGACTGACACCATCCAAAGTGACTATCTGGTCAGACAGTGTTTCTCTGAGATGTTTAGGGCCAATTACAACAACCTCAGTTTTGTCTGAGTTTAAAAGTAGAAAATTTTGGGTCATCCACGCCTTGATATCTTTGAGACATTCCTGAAGTTGAACTAGGCGATTAGATTCATCATGCTTCATGGAAATATACAATTGGGTGTCGTCTGCATAGCAGTGGAATTGTATGTGGTGCTGTCTGATAATGTTGCCTAAGGGGAGCATATATAGGGTGAAGAGTATTGGTCCAAGGACAGAACCTTGTGGAACTCCATGATTAACTTGCATGTGCATGGAGGAGTCATTGTTAACATTAACAAATTGGAATCTATCTGATAAATATGATTTAAACCAGTGTAGTGCTGTTCCTTTAATTCCTATATGTTGTTCTAATCTCTGTAGCAGAATCTTATGATCTATTGTGTCGAAGGCTGCACTAAGGTCCAACAAGACGAGGACAGAGACAAGTCCATCATCTGATGCCATAAGAAGGTCATTAGTGACTTTCAATAGTGCTGTTTCTGTGCTGTGATGGGTTCTAAATCCTGACTGAAATTTTTCCAATAAACCGTTACTATCTAAGTAACCACACAGCTGGTTAGCAACGGCTTTTTCTAGGATTTTGGAAATGAAGGGCAGGTTGGATATGGGTCTATAATTAGCTAAAACCTCTGGATCAAGCGTAGGCTTTTTAAGCAGAGGTTTAATAACGGCTACCTTAAAAGCCTGTGGTACGTAGCCGGTTAGCAAAGACATATTAATCTGATTTAAAATGGAACGGTCAATTAGGGGGAGGACTTCTTTAAAAAGTCTAGTTGGAACAGAGTCCAGCTGACAAGTAGTTGGTTTGGATGATGAAACTAACGAGGTCAGTTCAGGAAGATCAATAGAGTAAAATTTGTTTAGACATAAATCTGGTGCTATGGTTTCAGGACCAGACAATGAATCCGTGTTATTCACTGGGAGGAGGTCGTTGATTTTATCCCTGATGGTTGTAATTTTATTAGTGAAGAAGCTCATGAAGTCATTGCTTCTCAGATCTAGAGGAATAGATGGGTCAGTGGAGGTGTGACTTTCTGTCAGCCTGGCTACAGTGCTGAAGAGGAACCTGGGGTTGTTCCTATTTTCTTCTATTAGTAATGAGTAATACGAGGTTTGGGCATTTCTAAGTGCTTTTTTGTAATTTATAAGGCTATTCTTCCAGGCTAGGTGGAAGTCTTGGCGATTGGTGGAGCGCCACTTCCTTTCTAGCTTCCGCGATGTCTGTTTTAGAACGCGCGTTTGGGAATTATACCACGGAGCTAATCTCCTCTGACTTACTCTCTTCTTTTTTAATGGGGCGACAGCTTCAAGTGCTGTTTTTAGTGAGGCTGCAGTACTATTTACAAAGTTATCAACTAGTGTGGGAGTAAGGTTTTGATAATCTTCTTGTATTGTACTGACACATGGCTGAGAGGGAAGTGAGGAGGGGAGCAGTTCTTTAAATTTGTGAACAGTTTTGTCAGATAAACATCGACTGTAATAGACTTTCCGTCCAGAATTGACGTAATTAACAATTCTGAATTCAAATGTAAGTAAAAAATGGTCAGACAGAAGCGGGTTCTGTTGGAATATTGTTACATTTTCTATGTCAATGCCATATGTCAGGACAAGATCAAGAGTGTGATTCAGGCAGTGGGTCGGTTGATTCACATGTTGAGTGAAACCAATCGAGTCTATTATTGATTTAAATGCTGAACTAAAGCTGTCATTGGCAACATCTACATGAATATTGAAATCACCGGCTATAATGATTTGATCTGTTTTAAGAACAAGTTCTGATAAAAATTCAGAGAATTCAGATAGGAATTCAGAGTAAGGGGCTGGTGGACGATAAATGATGACTATATTAATTGGTTTATGTGACGTCAGGCTTGGGTGGACGAGGCTGGTTCTAAGATTTTCGAAAGAGTTATAACTCTTTTGGTCGGGGGTTGATAGATAGATCAGATTTAAAGATTGCTGCAACCCCTCCACCTCTGCCTGTGTTCCGAGGAATGTGAGTATTAGAGTGGGTTGGGGGCGTCGCTTCATTTAAACCTACATATTCTCCGTCTTGTAGCCAAGTTTCGGTTAAGCATAATAAATCTATTTGATGATCAGTAATGAGATCATTTATAAGTAAAGATTTTGAATTTAGTGACCTGATATTTAATAAAGCGCATTTTATAGTTGTGTTTTCAGCTGATGTTTTGGCTGTGTTAATTTTGACTAAGTTTGAGTGTATCACCCCTCTCCTGTGTACTTTTGATTTAAAGAAATTAGGTGGTCGGGTGGCAGACACAGTTTCTATAGGACATTGTGATGGTGACTGTTTGAATAGAAGCGCAGAGAAGCGTGTAGGACTGCGACTCTGCCTCCTGGTCTCAACTCTGGATTGTCACGGTGTGGACTTTCTAACAAACGTCGTCATGTTTCTAGATATGAGAGCTGCTCCATCCTAAGTGGGATGAATACAGTCCCTCCTAATCAGACCTGGTTTCCCCCAAAAAGTTTTCCAATTGTTAACGAAGCCCACGTTGTTATCTGGACACCACCTCGACAGCCAGCGGTGAAAGGATGACGTGCGGCTAAACGTGTCATCGCTGGAAACATTAGGCAGGGGTCCAGAGAAAATTACGGAGTCCGACATTGTTTTTGCATATGTACACACCGAATCAATATTGATTTTTGTGATCTCCGACTGACGTAGTCGGAGGTCATTACTGCCGACGTGAATAATAATCTTACTGTACTTACGCTTACCCTTAGCCAGCAGTTTTAAATAGGACTCTACGTCGCCCACTCTGGCCCCGGGAATACATTTAACTGTGGTCGCTGGTGTCGCTAACTTCACGTTCCTTAGAATAGAGTCGCCAATAACCAGAGTTTGTTGCTCAGCGGGTGTGTCGCTGAGTGGGGAAAATTTTTTAGCCAAACTAGGAGGAGTCAGGCCCCGGCAAGATGGCGCTGGGTGAAACGCCCACTACGAGCCTCATTTTCACTCTTCAGAAACCAACGGGTGACGTCACGGACACTACGTCCATCTTTATATACAGTCTATGGTTTCCACCCTGCTGGGACTTCTTCAGGTCAAATATGTATTAAAAATATGAGATTGTAAGTTTGAGCTGTGTATGTGCTTCGACTACTGAGTTCAGAGCAGGAGTGAGAGAGGAGACTGAGTGCCCCTCTATTTATACCCCTCCTCTGGGTCCAGACTCCTCCTTATCAATTTCACTGTGATCCTCCAATCCTATGAACTGTGAATAAAAATAAACTTTTAAATTGTGTTATGTATGTATTAACATGTTAACTTATTGGACTTAGTGG